>NC_133237.1:949455-1249455 GCF_040436345.1 Pagrus major | reverse complement strand
TTTTTTTAAATGTATTATTAACAGAAATAATAACTAGCCTACAACATATTACAAGAAAAGAGAAAAAGACAGAGATTTTTTTTCCTCCTAGGTTCTCCCTGTGCCTCCCTCCCCCATCTATAAGTGATGTGTACACACAAAAACCATGCATACACCTTCTTCCACACATAAACTGGTATTCACAGGAGGAGAATGTGTTGTGGAAATGTGCACACGTCACGCAGACTTCAAGCCAGGTGTATTTTAGAAAAAGCTGCAGGTTAAATGATGAGGTGGACATGGAGTACGAGATGAGTTAAGTTACAGGAAGGTAATGTTATAGAAATGTTTTAGGTTGTTTGCCAAATTCACTGTTGGTGTCTCTATGATGTCATTATGGGTGGATTAAAAAACTTAATTTTAACTATTAATGAGTGTTGATTTTTATGATTTTTCTTTTTACTTACATTTTTAATTACACTATTTTCCTGTGATCTTCTAACTTTAGAATGAATTGTGAAGCACTGTAATGCCCACCAATGTTATAATGTCCACAAACGTAATAAACCACAAATGTAATAAAAATCTGCAGCATTTAATGTAATAAACCCACAAATGCAATACATTTTCCACAAACGTAATAGCCGCTGCCTACAACAAACGTAACACACGATTTCCCACAAATGTATTTGCAGGGATTTATTACATTTGTGGGGAAGTGAAAATCTTTATTTTAATAACTTCCCACAGATGTAATAATACAATGAATAATGGTCGTTGTGGTTGTTGTTTGTTTGTTTGCCTATACACCTACTAATACTACTGACCGTGGGTGCAAAATCCAGCTGCTGACTCTCCGCTCCACTATCACACAACGGACCCCCCCCCCCCCCCCCCTTAATTGTTTTGTGGCATATAAATATCTAGTTTAAACAGATTTATTTCTTTGCATAAGCAAATGCTTCTTGTTAATGAGGATCATCTCTCTCTCTCTCACCGCTGTCCGCAGTGCTGTACCAAAGGAGCCCTGACCCATGCATCACTACCTGCCAAGTCTATTGATTTTCCCCCTCCACTCAAAAATGTGTTTTTCATATTGTTCCTACACTTGAATGTTTGAGTTTTAAGCTTTTGGGATGCCATATATTTGCATATTTCTTGATTCTGGAATTTTTAATGAGGGAAAATGATTTTAACAAGATAGGGGCCTGCTTTAACTTTTTGTGTGTGAAAAACTATATCAGTCACATTATTATTCAAAGAAAAGTATTTATAGGCTACACCTTGAAACATGTCTAGAAGGAGTCTTTAATGATTGCATTTTGTTATTTATTTACATCACAAGTTGATAACTTAATTGTGATAATGTTCAAAGTTATTCTTTAGGTGTATAGGCAAACAAACAAACAACAACCACAACGACCATTATTCATTGTATTATTACATTTGTGGGAAGTTATTACAATAAAGATTTTTACTTCCCCACAAACGTAATAAATCCCTGCAAACGTAATAGTTATTACATTTGTGGGAAATCACGTGTTACGTTTGTAGTAGGCAGCAGCTATTATGTTTGTGGAAAAGATTGTTGTTCTTTAGATTAACCATAGTTCATCCTTCTGACATTTAATAATGATGACTGAGATATTGTGTGATACCGTGATGATGGTTCAGCCTACATTTACATGAGATGTATTAGTGGTAGTGGTACTATAAATAACCACAGTCATGAGTAACTATCATACATAATGACAGCTGTTCTTGTGCTGGTGGAGAACCTCACTAACACAGCACACGTGCACTCCCTTTCACAATGACTGAGATTTTTACAACTTGTGTATGTGAGGCTTTATAAATCTGATAAGCATTTTTCTGTCTTTGTATGTACACAGTTTTTGTCACAGCGACATTTCATATTAGACAGAGAGAGACATAAGTGTATCAGAGGGAAGGTTAAGAGTGCGAATACATGATAACAGTGTGCACTTGTAATGATTCTTATTACCTTCTGATATTGTAATGCAAGAATAATTGCAATTGCACAGCAGATAATCCGTGAAATTTCTGCTAATTAAACAGTTTCTGAACCAGAAACAGTAATATTTTTACCAGTGTTTTCTTTTCATTCATAAGCTGTTATGAGTCTAGTTGCTTTATACTCTGAACTACAGAAAAAATGCTGAAGCATAGCTCCAAATTAAAACTATTGGGTCACCTGTGACTTGTCCAAAAAGCTGGACTTGAACACACCGCAAATACTACAGCCAACTCGTAAGTTGTGTGAGTGGAAATAAGTCTCCATACCACCAGGTGGTGATAGTCATTATTCATTATTGAAAAGGGGAAACTGGAAGACTCAGGACTGCGGACATACAAAAATTGTTATGATAAAACAACCTTAGTGTTGCTACCTCTAATCAAGAATATGTCTCATAAAATTTTTCAAATGGCACTGATGAAAAAGCAGAGGTGAAAAAAAGGAGAAACAGCACTACATGGGTGAAATCATGAACACTGCATTGACAAGGTCAGACTCTTTTTCCTTTTCTTTTCCGTGTTTTTGCCAATCAGTGATCTCTCTAACTAACACACTCTACTGCTGATTCAACATGCTCAGTCTGCCGCAAAACCACTGTCAAGGACCCACTAGTGCCAACAGTACAGGACACACAACAACTAGGGCCATAGATGCTAACCTACAGATAATCCTGTTCTTCAATTTCACCTTTACCCGTAGAAGGGGTTTAAAATGAACCAGTGTTCGTATAGTGATAATGTGGGATGTTAAGTGAAGTGACACATTTGTTACTGAGTTTTCATTGAGCCTTGAGTTTATTGCATTTTAGAGATATGTAACATTCAACATTCAAAGTTATATAGCTACTGTAAACATGGCTGTCTGACCTATCTGACGCTACACAACAGTAACATCCAAGGATTTGAACAACACACACACACACACACACACACAGAGAGAGAGAGAGAGAGAGAGAGAGAGAGAGACAAAGGAAAGGCATTCCCTAAAGTGAGTTTTTAGAGGGAAATGTTGTATTGTAACATTGACTTCCAACTTACTTGTACTGTCCTCTAGCTGTGCAATAGCAATACAAATTGAATGTAATATAATCTTTAAAAATGTGTGTAAAAGCAGCAGGCTGTTGAGATGATATAGTGATAATAGTTAGTAATAATTTATTATACATTGTATTATTAAGCGATAATATAGAAACAACACTGCTACATACTGCTCATTTCTTCTCATTTATCGTGTATGTGTATGTGTGTGTGTGTGTGTGAGAGAGAGAGAGAGAGAGAGAGAGAGAGAGAGAGAGAGACAGGATGATCAGCACATTAAAGGAAGGGCCAGAACCATATGTTAATTATGTAAATGATCGGCTTTAATCAGACCCAGTCATGTAGCAAGTTAGTGGGGAAGGAGAATGTGTAGATCCAGCACAATCCCAATTAATATTCATCTGGAGCTCTGTGTATGTGTGTGTGTGTGTGTGTAGCTGTGGACTGAGTGAGGATGAATTAATAGTTTGATGAGGGATGAAAGAGTTGGAGTGGATTGGCTCTGCTCCCCATCTGTCTTCACCTCAGTCGCTTTTGAATACAGACACACACGCACACACACACACACGCACACACACAGAAAGCCTTAGAGAAGGCATCTGTGTCCAGTGAGAGGTGAATATTCCATATTTTATCCAGACAAATGGGGTAAGTTGAATTTTAGCACATCTAAAGCCACCAGAGGAGCTACTGTAGAAGCTGCATGGAGGTTGTTGGCAACACAGTTGTCTATCCCAGCTGCTCCATACACACAGACAGGCAAATACTATACATAAACACAGATGGATGAGGGACAAATAGCAATAACAATGTAACGTTCTATCTTTACTACCTGTTAACCTCAACTTCATTACACATTCACCAACAGTGTACTAGAGAGCCAACAAAGGAAATTCTGGAGGTCCACTTTTGGTCATGCTTAAAATCATTCTCAAACAATGGAAGTATTATTGAAAATGATGCTACATGACTGTGAATGCACTGCACCACATTCGACCAATAAACACTCCCACTGATGGATGACATACTGTGATCCAGGTGGTGCTCGGTTTTGGTTCAGAGTCCATTTTGAAACAGGTAACGGTAAGGTGGCCAGCTGGTAACAAACAATATGGTACGAATGACAGGTGCCATATTCCAAATGGAATGATTAAAAGGAAAAGAAAACCTATATATTTCAAAGTATGATTTACTTCATTATAACATGAAATCATAAAATTCAAATTCCCATTTACCTATTTCAATACCTGCTAACACTCTGTTGTGTGTGTGTAGTGTGGGAATACTCCGACCTTGATGGAGCAACAAATCTACATGAGCCACCGCATTATGTGGCAGAGCACACACAGTCAAACACACACACGCGTGTGTGCGTGTGTGCGTGTGTGTGTGTGTGTGTGTGTTAATCCACCTCACTATTAGGTAAAGGACTGCGTCAAGATCGATGTGCTTTGACACAGTGAGAAAGCAGAGAGAACTCCTGATCCTTCCATTGACTGGAAAGAGAGGGACAGAAAGAGACGAAGAGAGAGAAACCTTTATAGGATTCCATTTAAATGGTCTGTCTCTCAAAATAGTCCTTTCTTTCATATCCAGTTTAAATACCAAGCAAAGTGAAGAGAAGGAAAAGTAAGGAAAATAAATGGATGAATGAAAGGGAGAGGAACAGAAGGAAAAGGAAAGAAAACATGAAACAATGAAAGTAAACTAAATCAGAGACGGCTATAGAAAGCAGCACAGGATGTATGGCAGCCTCATAGCTATTATTCAAAGACCATAACAACATCAAATTTGCATTTTGTCTTGTCAGCAGATTTGGCAGATATTGGTAATTGTCTGCTGGTGTGTGTGTGTGTGTGTGTGTGTGTGCATGTGTGTGTGTGTGTGTGTGTGTGTGTGTGTGTGTGTGTGTGTGTGTGTGTGTGAGCAAGAATGGGAGAGAAAAAGAGAAAAGCACATGAAGGGGGCTTAAATATATTTAGTGACCTTGGAGTCAAAGCTTCCACCTTCCTCTCACTGTATTTCAATTTAAAATTACAGCTGAAGATATCATTTTTAAACTGCCTTCTAATGGTGGTGCCAAAACTATTTTTGTTGGATCTGATTGATTTTGACTATGGTTCTGTTCATTGAATCCTGTTCTAATTAAATCCTTCTTCCAGGTCTTGCTGTTTCATTTGAGTACAAACAAAAAAGTGGCCTCTAGCGTCAGTGTGGTAAACTGGTGCTAACTGCTAGTAACAGATGGGTGTTGATCCTGGCATGGGTGTTTAAAATATTTCATCTTCTCATCCCTGTTATCTGGAGAGACAATGGATGGGTAACATAGACTATATATGCTATATACTGATATACTTAGATAAATCCATCATAAACGTTCTACTGTATAGTTAGGCTAAAAGCATTTTACTATATTAAAAATTAAATCTACACTACGGTTTGATAAATTAATGGAGTAAATACAAGGAAATATAAGCATATCAGAGCAACATAAAATTAGTGAAAGGGTAACCACCAATTTTACAAATTGCAGTGTGTTTACAGGTCTTGGGGAGTACAGCTGCATATGTGAAGTAGTATGATACCACTTTTACACAGAAATGAATGTGTATATGCAGGTTTTTTAAATGTGGGTAAACCTACTAATAAAGACTATATAACTCTGTTCACATTGCCAGTCTTTATCAATTATATTCTGAATGAGACATTCTGATAATGGAAGTTGTTAAGGAGTGAGATATGTCGCTTCTTTCTGATCTCTGATGAGTTGCACACGTGCAGTACCTAAAATTAGCATGTTCACCGGATGTTGTGTTCACATCACATCACAGCCGAGCCGAGTGGGAGGCGATAAATACCCGTGACTAATGCAGGCTTAATTGACCCAGGAGTAAATCCTGATAATTTTCATTCACATTGCATGCAAAAGCCTGATGTTAGCGGGTGTAAGTGGGTTTTTTGGCCGGTGTGAAAAAGGGGTATAAAGTTGTATGCTGGTCTAGCAATGCACTACTAGAACTGGGATATCACCTTGTTTCACCACACATTCTTCATCCTTTTCAATACTTAATGTCTACATTATCCACAATGCAATTTAGCCACTGAGTGACATCACTGGAGTTCATTTATCAGATTACATGCTGTTCGAGCCACAAAAGGCTTTATACAACTTATTTAATATACATTGTGCAGTTGTACTCCAGAGGACCTGTAAACACTTTATTGTGTAAATAATATGTAGTACACTAAGACCATGTAGTAACATTTTAATGATTTATTTACTATGTAATTTACATTAGATTATTTCACAAGTCAATTTGGAACAAACTGTTAAACACAAAAATAAAAGAATCACGGCAGAGGCAGAGGTGTACTGTAACAGGCGGGGGAGTTCAATTGATTATCAGATCCCCATGTTAGCATGCTACACAACATGTGCTAATTACATTTGCTAAACACAAAGTACAGCTGGTAGCATTGCCATTAGCTTTGCATGTAACTGGTAATTAAACCATAAACCAATATTGGAGTAAATATATGATTTGTTATGTTAAATTTATTGACCTGATGATGGTGCTGGATGAAATGTCAAAGAATCAGCTAAATTATTCCAATTTATGTTGGGGGTCACATGGACTTCCTCATCATCAGCATTATCACCTAGAGATCTGTATTAAAGGGGCTCTATGTAACAAGTTGGAGCAATTTACATGCATTAAACACTTTCTTATTGGTCATATGTGAATGGAATGTAAAGTAACTTGCCTATACAAGCCTGTGGACAAGTTTTCTAATGCTACTGGACTGTGGATTTCTTCGTGAAGGACTCCAGTCAGATTTTCAGTGACAGTCCAAAGGATGTGACCCTATGCACGTTACCAAGTGGCTTGTCTCAGTGCCTCCCTCCGCTTCACTAACCGAGAGCAAAAGTAGCAATCATTAGTTTAGAAATGTGCAGAAGTCCCCTAACATAAACTAATGAGCTAACCAGCTTCTACCACCATACAAAAGTTCCATAGAGCCACAGAAACATTCTCATCTTAACATAAACATCATCATCAATTAAACACTGACAATGTAACCTTACCACTCATTAATGCTGCTGTCAACATCACAAAAGAGAAGTGAAGACTACTGTAAATAGCTAAAATGTAATAACCACCCTGTGTGTGTGTGTGTGTGTGTGTGTGTGTGTGTGTGTGTGTGTGTGTGTGTGTGTGTGTGTGTGTGTGTGTGTGAGTGAGTGTGAGAGAGAGATAGAGTATATCTGTGCCCTATGGCTAACCCTAGTGGGGCCAGGATGGAATGTTAAACAGTTTTCAGATCGATATCAGTAAACGCAACTCAACTGCGCCATTTGTTCAGCCGTGAGAGATGTCAATACACCCATGAGGGTCATCTGTCTCTGTGATTTCCCCCAGTGTGTAGGTGTGCCTGTCTTTGTGTATCAGCTCACTCAGAATTCTCACTCTATAGATATTTCTCTCTCTCGCTCTCTTGCATGGAACTGCGCACACACACTCACTCACACACACACACACATTACAACTACTCTCTTCTGTCTCTCAGAACATTTACAATTATTGCTTTAACTGCTCTTCCATCACTGAATGTCAAGTATCGAGTGTCACCCGACATACACACAGACACAATCTGCGTGTACCCTTCTGTCTAGTGTGCTTGAGTGTGGGTGTGTGTGTGTTTGTAAAGAGTGATGAATGAAACTGTCTGTGCAGCGATCGATTGTGTAACACAGGGATTCAATTGAGAGCATGCTTCAGAGCCCTGAATTCCTTTAAATAATATCAAGAAATTATGTGATGCTGCATTGATTTGTATTTTTCTCTCTTCACAGGGAGGTCAAAGGTCAGGCTAAGTTTCAAAAGAGCACACTGAAGCTGAGGGGGATTTAAGATGTTGCCTGAGCCAACACAACAGAGGACTTTCACTAGGGATGTAATTCATTATTCTGACACTCTATGCTCAGATAATGTGCTTTCAGTCTGCACAGATGCAAACAACATCCAATTTATGCAGAGATATGTGTTTGTTTTTTCCTTTGCAATTGGATTTCCTCTATATCTATACATTCTTATAACTTCAGCATCAAAAGTATCTTCCTGCTATGTTCCTATATCATGGTAGTAGTCAAGGCAGCAACAGTATTCATGGTGTATATTTGTCAAAATGTAAAGAATGTACTGTAAATTCTCAATTAATTGAATTTACCTCAATGACTGAGATAACCCAACACATCTTCAAACGTAAATGACTGAATAGGCCGATTGCCAGTGACTCCAAAAGCAACGTATATCACCGTTCCCAAAAACAACATGACTGTTTCTAGTGTACCAGCCAGTGTACCTTCATAGTACGGTCTCGGTTTGGTTATGTTTAAGAAAACATTCTGCTTTGGGTTAAAATAGCTATGTTACTTTTGTAACTTTAGTCATAAACGCATCTTGTTATGTACTTAATTTAAGTTGGACAACAAAGTCACTTAGTACTCATCACTTTCTCAAAACAGAAATGCCATTTTTCATTCACCAATAGTTTCAGTCCTTTCATTTTCTGTGTTTCCAAACTCCTGTGAGTTTCACTCACAGGAGTTTGGAATCTTGATTTTCTGTTGGTGGAATTAGTCCTGTAAAAATGGGCATTTATTATGAGAGCTGTTGTTGTAGGTTACAGTAATTTCACCCCTATCAATGTTTTTTCAAACCAGCCTTCATTTGCAAAAATGCCAACAGAGCATTTCAGATTTTATGTTTATAGTTTACTTAATTTTTTGTCTGTACTTTATCTTTACTTTACTTCTGTCTCAGTGGTGATAGTATCACACCTTTGCCAAATACAGTTTTGTACTGTATAAAGGATATTACTATATGAATCGTGGAGCATATCATGAAACTGTTGCCGGTAAACACAGTTCATTTGCAAATGATTACCAGCTGAAAACTGATGTTTTTACTTTGTGAGTCTGTTTGTGTGTGAACTGCCACAGTACTGCCAGGTTTAAGCCTGTCTATATGTGGACAGATCTTTTCAATGTGATCGAGTCACAACTGTCTAAGATACAGTCACAGAACTTCACATCGGTCTAGATGAAATTGAAACAAAGGCTGAGTTTAAAGATGGGTGTGGTCTGATGCAGCTGGTGTGATCCCATTACAAGATGGTCTCTTGCATTCTGTTTTTTTTTCATGTTTTCCACAGAGTCTCAGGGTTGTGTAAAAAACACATGAAAAACCTGCGGAAGATGAGGAAAAACATCATCAGGGAGCGATATGCAATAAAGTTTGTGCTGCTACAAGACTAGAGCACTTTAGTTTGCCCATTTTTGATATGGAGTGTTAGTGATAAAAACTGTACAAGTTCATCAAAAAGTAAAGCAGCTTTAGATGATGCGACCACAATTACAAAATTAATCTTATCAAAGAGGGTGGAGACGACCGCACAGGTGAGTGTCTGAGTGTGAGTAAGAGTTTCAAAGTGTGAGAGAGAAAGAAAGATAGAGTCAGAAAAAGAGAGAGCCTGACTAATTTAATTTTCTTTCCATTAGTGGAGGTCTTAGAAGTGTTTTTTGTTTGTTTGTTTTTTTACCTTCTCCTGCCCTTCTTTTCAGTGTTGGGGGGGGCAGTACTGAGTAATGTAATGTAATGTGTAACTGAAATCAAGTTTTCATAGTGATCATTAAATAAACTTATATTATACAACAAATAGTTCCACCCAAGCAATCTGATTGGTCAACTCAACATTTAGAATGTGCTCAGATCAGCACTACAGAACACCTTGCTCATCACTATAATATGCCTTTGTCGTTTGCATGGAAACATTGTAACTGTCAGAGCTGGAGCAAAAGCCAGTTTATTTATTGTTACACACAGGCTGTGATTTAGAAAAAATCAGAGAGTGGGATATTTTTGAAACACTTTTATTCATTAAGATAAATCTCAAACCACAGTGGGCCTTCTACAGATTATGACCTCATGAGTTAGTCTTATTTTTTCTAAAATCAACTTGACTTCAATGAATATAATTTATGGTGCTGTTAGTTTGCTGCTAGACCGCTCTGTTAATAAAGTGGGTCCTTCCCTAGTGTGCAGTGAGCCGGAGAGCAAACAGTTTTGTGATTGCAGGGAAAACGTTTTTTTTTTTTTTTCTTAAAGGCTAAACACCAACAAATATGGATTGAGGCAAAACACTTTATTAGATAAAAACATGTTGTGTATTTTGGAAATGATCACATCCATCATTTTTCAATTCAATTCAATTGATTTTAGGATCTGGGCCCAGATGTATAAACAATCTGTATGCACAAAAAACATGCATACGCCTTTTACTATGCACAACTTGGTATTCAGAAAGCGAGAATGTGTGGTGAGAATGTGAGTACATCTAGTTCAGACAATGCATACACATGTTTTTCTCGAGATAACGGGAGAGACATAACTTTGGAGTAAAACATTGTTTGTTTAGGTTGTTTGCCAGTTTCAGTGATTGTGTTATTTTAATGTCTACAAAGCGTTCTGTAAAATGTCATTCAATGGCATTTATTAACTGAATTTTGAATTATTTATGAGTAACAAATGTTATCATTCTTATTTACATGGAGCAATATTGATATTTTCACATAATCCTGAATTGAGAGCTCTAAACACTAGTATGAGCTCTATAGATTGAACATTGATCATCCTCCTGACGTTTAATAATGAGGATTAAGATTTTACTGTAATGGTGGTTTACAGGCAGCCTACATGTGCATGTACAGTGCAATAAATACCTACAGGCATAATAGTGACGTGAATCACTGATGAATAAGTCATAAGTATCAATATGCAAAAGGATCTTTTAGGGCTTTTCTATATCCATTTATGGATAAATGTGGGAATGGAAATTAAGCCTGTGCATGTACGCCCATTTCCACAATGACTCAGATATATAAAACAGAATCAGGTATATATATGCACAGGTTTATAAATCTGACAAAAAGAATGTGTGTGCATATTTCTGTCTTTGTGCGTACACACAGTTTTAGTTGTAATTCTTTACTGGAGTTATTAGAAATTTGTATCCAATTCAGCCTTGATGTAAATAGCTTATTATTGTAGTAGTGTGATGTAGTGATGTTGTCTTTGTTAAAGCTCTTTTTTCAGCAGAAACAGTACCCTAATGACAACAACATTGAGCAAGCTGACATTTTTGTGTTTATATTTTTGGTATTTATATGGTTTGGAAAAATCCCACAATCCATAGAAAACATTAATGTCAGCTGAAGGCTGACTCAGCAGTGCCTAGAAATCGTCTCTGTTGCTAGGTTGACACTAAGGGTTGGCCTACTGGCTGGAGTAGTAAACTAGCTTCCAGTAGAGAAGTCTGATGACGTGACTGTTTGAGTCAGACCCCATGTATTTCCAGGTAACACTGGCAGGTTTTTTTCTTTTATGAGCTAATTGCCCCTCAACATGAATATATTTTGATTTTAACTTTTATTGAGTTGGTAACAGTTGTATAATCGCAATAATACACCTTAGGGTGAACTTTACTGTAATTAGTGGCAAGACAGTGATGCACTCAGCATTGTAAGCATCACTGAAATGAGTTTCACTGAAGCCCAGTCACCTGGATAAAATTTTAGGTGTTATGTCATAGGACATGTACCATATTGACAAGTTCACAAATTATGTTACCTGCCTTTCAAGACAAGGATAGAGTGTTGGAGTGCCAAGCCAGTGATGGTACGAGTCTGCATTTTAATTCGGCTTGACTCAGCGCAGCAGCCCGACGCAACAGGGATTTGCATTTCCACCACAACTGGTCTACGACTAAGGTGTGTCTTAAACCAATGGTCTCAATCCCTGCAGTACTATCGAATAATCACCGCAAGCAAAGTGAATATTCAGTTACAAACACATTTAATTTAATATAACTTATTCACAAGAAAAGCCCCGTTATTTAGTCATTTAAAAACCTATTATGAAGCAGCATTACAGGAAACGTGTTTTCACCAGCAGTAACTAAACATGACCCCTGAAACAGCTGAAAGTGAACACGACAAAACAGCAAAACACAGCAGATGTTTGAAAGTACAAACAGCACGAGAGAAAATAAAGAGATTAATTTAGAAGCTACAAATGTCTTTCTCTCAGGTTGCCTGCACAGACATGAGTTGAGTAAGTGTGGCTTGGCCCTACTCCGGAGCAGGTCCATCGCCGGAGCGGCTTGCCACAACATGGGATATTTATATAATTTGCATGTTTGTGTTTGTGGCGACCAAAACAGGTATTTCAACCCAAGCAATGATGTTTTCGTAACCCCAACCAATTAGTTTTTGTGCCTAAACCCAACCAGTAGCCTTTTATTCTGGCAATGTGGTTGTTTCTGTGATGCTCATCATTGTCATGTTCCTGGTATCACTGTTGTGCCTCTGATGGTGATAAAGTTCACCCTTGACTGTAATTTTGCTTAATTGAGAGTAACACATGTAATAACAGTTCTAAATATTCCGGATGGCAACCATATAGTATGTAATTCCTTGATTTCTCCCATTTGTGCTCATCAAAAAGAATGGAGACAAAGAGAATAGTATGCTTCCTACTGTTTGCCAACAGTTTGTGTTTGTTCCTGTTGGTCATATACCAGCAGTTAACGATTGCCTTTTCATTAATCATAACATTGATTCAACAACAACATCAACAACAGTAACTTTCACAAATATAGCAAAAATGTATAAGAAGTGGAACCAAAGAAAAAAGTCTCTGTTTCTCAATGGAAAATCCCTTTAGCCAGGTTGTGAAATCATGTCAAAAGCCAGCTGATTACAGGCTGTTATGACAGCAGAGTGACGCCTTTGGTTCTGCAATTGCATGTTCAGAAAGCATAGGTGTAGCATTCAGGTGTCCACATCGTTTCTCTGTGCTCAGATGCTCTTGACGACGTAGTGTATATAATACTATAAGACAACGTAGAGCTATTATAAGCCTAATGTTACTAGGGGAAAACTGAATGTTTGACTTATGGTTGACTGAGGCCATACTGTCTAGTGTATGAGCACAATACTACCTACACAAAATATACTCTGCATGAGAGACACTCGAAAAACGAATGAACGAACAAACCAGCAGGCTGGCAGTAGGTGTGTGTGTGTGTGTGTGTGTGTGTGTGTGTGTGTATTTCTTCAGCCTGTAAGGCACACTGTGACCCAGATAGCATAAAGGATTTCACACATTCGGGATCCCTCTAAATTAAAGACACTCACTTCTCTTTCTTCTCTCTCCGTCGTGGGGAGAGCAGCGCGAGGGATGTGTGAGTGTGGGATTGAAATGGTGTCATGGATGGAGGAGAGAACACATCTCCCCTTTCCCTCCTCCTCCTTCCTCTCTTCTTACTAAATCATCAAAAGGAGTTAAAATGCCAACAGACATAATGAGGTTGTGGAGTCTACCGCTCCCCCACCCCCTTTTTCTTCATCTCTATCCCGCTCAACTCCTCTGCTTTCTCCTTGCGACTCTCTTCTTCATGCATTTCCTCCTTCAATAGCAGGTGGTGTAAAAGGTCTACTTATAAGTCTAATGATATACTACATTTTTCTTAGGAGCAAATCCATGTGTACTCTAAAACCAACAACAACAGAGGAATAAGACATATCCTAGCACACCTTCTTACATCATCTTATTCCTCTGTGCTATAGAGCCCCAGTGTTGACCAAAAACTGAAAAAAGCCCAGGGATTTGCATTTCCACCACAACTGGGCTACCTGCTTGAAGGTGTATCTTCAACTGATGAACCACTTGTCTTGATCCCTGCAGTTCTATCAAAGAATTACTGCAAACAAAGTGGCTCGCTAATTCAGTTACAAACATGTTTGATTTCCTATAACTTCTTCACAATAAAATCCCCCCCGAAATGTATTATTTGGGGGGGGGGATCAATTATTCATTTAAAGGCTTTTATTATGAAGCGTCATTACAGGAAATGTTGTGTTTTCACCAGCAGTAACTAAACATGACTCGCGAAACAGCTGAAAGTGAACACGATGAAATAGTAAACACAGCAGAGGTTTGAAAGTACAAACAGCATGAGAGGAACTAAAGAGATTCAGTTATAAGCTGCAAAATTACCGAGAGCTGAACTCACAGACTTTCAAAAACGTCTTTCTCTCAGGTTTCCTGCACAGACGTGAGATGAGTATCGATTTGCAACACACACTTGTTTGAGGGAGAGACAGGTGCTTGTTACAGGTTGGCCACGGTCGCGAAACGTCACTGAAAACCGTACTCCAGAGCAGGTCCATTGCATGGCTCGACTTGACTCAGCGCTGTAAAACTGGTGATGGAAAAGCAAATCGACGCAGCTTGGTTTGATTTGGCACGGCCAAAAGTGCTGGTGGAAAAATGGCATAAGTCCACCTGTTTCAGTAACTTTTGAGCAAAACTGCTGTGGCCAGCACTTTTAATTTCAAAATTTCAGAAGAAATTTAAGAATGAAACTGAGGGCTATTCACCGAGGAACTGTACTGCTTAGGTCAAATGTGTTATTTACTAAAGGCTTTGGGAGGTGCAAATCAAGGCTTTTTTGGTGCACATGAAGTTTTTATTTATATCATGAAAAGATAACAAACATATGAAATAGAGAAACCTTTTTACCATTTACTCACAGAACCCATTGAAAGTCATACAAGGTTCAAAGTTTGTTACTCCATGCTTCACAAACATATAACATATACATGTACTGTATATGCAGTGAGTGAGGCTTTAAATGTAGACACAAATATACATAAACACGTAGTGCATTTTTTAAAATTACCGTCAGGCTGAATGTGAACAGCAGCAACAACCTAGTGATGATAATGTGGTCGGCATGTATTAAAAGTTCGACATCAGCACCAACACTGTCCATCAAGTTTCCGCTCTGTCGGCTCGAAACATGGTCCACCCGTCAAGTACAACAGTTTAATCCAGGATGTTGTGGTGGAGACAGGTCTCTGTAAAGATGTGGGCACAACAGTATCTGATTTCCTGTAGCTTGGTCAGCCTGAGTCCCATTTGTCCAGTTTATTTTCCTGTGACAAGACATTAGCCAGGAGCAGCCTTAAATCCATGATGGATTAGCATGACTCTTATCCCGACTCTTCTTCTCCTCCCTGGGGCTATGTGGTATAGCCAAAACATGCCGTGGGCAGTGATGGTCTCAAAGTCAGCTGCTCTTAATCCAAAACCTGCACTTTCTTCTCCAGTGCTGATCAATTTATTTCTGCCATAGGCAATACGTGTTTCAGCAACAAAGCCTAAAAGTGAACATTAACAAAAAAACAAGTGTAGCTAAATTTGAAGGAGCTCCACCATTATCACACCATCCCTCCAACACATTCTGCATTGCATCGTCTTAACCCACGCAACAGCCTTGTTTTTGTTTTGGCTTTTTTGTTTATTTTATTAGAACCATCTCAAATGTGTGATGTGTTCATCTCTGTGTGCAGGATTTATTTAGAAGTGTTTTGGGGTCAAAAACATGGTAGAAAAAACCTGATTTGTCGCTGCAGACAATACACTGCAGGCAGACAACTGAGTTTGAATTTTAACATCTTGGAGTAGTAAGTATACAGCAATGTTTTATCAGATATATGTACACAGAGGGAGAGAGATAGAGAGCTTTATTCAAAAGCAATGAAACAGTTATTAAACTGCTATGGTCAGTAATAATTGAGGAAAGAAGGAAGGAAGGAAGGAAGGAAGTTAAGGAACTTAACATGAAGAAAACTTTAAAACATTACCTTGTCTGTGAACAATTGTGGCCTAGTCACGTCAGACTGATTTTCAAGAGCAATGGTGGTAGTTAAACGGTATGTTCACTACCAGTGATATGGGTTTGACTTTAGGATTATTTATGTTTATCTGCCTTACTTAAGCAGTGTTTATCCGCCCCAAACAGCAAGATATACACTATAGCAAGATATACACTGGATGGACACCTGCTCTAAGCTAATATTAGCAAGCAATGGCACACACCAAGTGTGTGTGTATCTGTGTTTAAATTCAGCGAATTCAGCACTCACCAGAGACTCTGGTTGTCTCTCTTCTTTCCCCTTTCCTCTCTGTAATGTTACATTCATGAAATAAAGTAATTTTTTTTCCTCCAGTCTTCAGTCAGGTTGATAAACAAGAATGAAGATAGATCCCGTTTTAAATCGCAAGAGTTAAAAAGTAATCTCCAAGCTCTCCTCCCATCAGTAAAGGGCTCCGGATCAGAGTAGAATCCAACGTGTGTCCGGGTGTTTATCCTCCACAACATCTGGCTCTGTGGCCAACTCTGAGGCTCAGGCGCTGAGTAGGTACAGTGGCTATGCCTCCCCACCAGACCTGGGTGGTACTAGGTTACATTTACTCACTTAACATGTATTCCAGTAACTTTTGGGGGTAAATTGCACTTTTTGGAGTAGTTTTAATGCAGCATACTTTTGCTCTTGATGATTTACATCATTTTGAAACAATGGCACTACTAATGATGCTACTTTTATTTATTGTTTTATGCACATTCTCTTAAGAGGCAGGTGGTCAGCTGGTCCCAGGTCTGCTGGTGCTTCGTCTTGATCCTACCACAGCCACATGACCCCACTCAAAGCAGCAGGAGTATGGCTTTCAAATCAAAAGAGACAGAGAAGTAGAGGCCAAAATATGCACACAAATGTAGACATGACCAATAAAATGTTTGAACCACAGGTGGTCTTCTTCAGGTCTAAGTAATGAAGTGAACCCACCTGTAAAGACAGAAGTGTCCTGGTGTTTTTCTACTTTTCTTATTTTTTGAGTTACTCTCTTTACAAGTAACTTTTTTATTTAGTACTTTTTACTATTACTAAGTAGTAATTTTGATGACTACTTTTATTTCTACTTGAGTAATTGCTTATGAAAAGTAACTGTACTTTTACTCGAGTACAGTTTTTGGCCACTCAACCCACTTTTGCTCCCTGCTCCATCTGGCCCTCCCAAAACAACACTCATTGTCCTTTGTTTAGATAGAGAGCCCCCTTGCATTACACATTGTACTTAAAACCATTATACATGGTCTGTCCTCATTAGAAAAACTAGCATATATATTAGTATGTCCCTGGTACGCTGCAACAGTCATGTTGTTTTAGAAGTCACTATCAACCTATTCAGTTGTTTAGGTATGTTGAAGTGTTGTATATACAATATATTCTTCCTCCCGTTCAAAGAACGTATGCTTATAGTTGCTCTTTTAGATTTCTAGACATAACCCAAAATCATGTGACTACATGTGACAACCTATTTACTCCGGAGCCTATGGATAACAACAAAGCCCTGTAACAGGAAAAAGGGAAGAGACCTCAAGATGAGCAAGATAGTCTTTCTTTTCTCCTATGAACATAGGACACCACCTGCTGTTGTTCTGTGACTCCTCCTCACTGGTTCCACTCTGTTTTTCTATCAAATCTCAAAGCCCTGTTTTCTGGAGCAAGAAACAAGATAATAAGATCACCTAGGGCACAACAACAAGTGTGTGAATGTGTGCAGTGTGTGAGTGACAATGTGTGTGTGAGAGAGAGAGTTAGAGTTAGAGGTAAATAAAAAGTGTGGTTAAAGTGTGTGTGAGAGAAATTAGTTTATCATCACACACGTGCCTGTGTGTGTGTGTGTGTGTGTGTGTGTGTGTGTGTGTGTGTGTGTGCATATGTGAGTAAGAGAACAAGAGAGAGAGACTGAAAAGTAATTATATCTTCAGGTATAAGTGTGCGTATGTTTGTGGTTTGTGTGACAGAGAGGGGTTGGAATTACTATTGATGAATGTCTTAGGAAGTCTCAACCACACAAAAGCATTTTTGTAGGCTGGCAGGGGTAAACGGCTACACTAGCTCTGTCCAAAGGTAAAAAATTATAAAAACTAATCCTGCTTATAGAAGCTAATTTTGGTGTAAAAATGTTATAATTTATGTGTTGTACAAACATTCATGTAAAAACAACATTTTGTGGTTTTAGAGTAGCAACCTATCCCAGGCTTTAGAGGCTGCTGCTAAAAGCTGTTGACAAACTAAAAGCATATCTGTGGGATTTCATCACCAGTGGCTGTGAGTACCAAAATGAATTACGGTTTACTGCATAAAGATTTTCATAAAGCAGTTAAATAAATGTAAATCATCACCCATTACAAAACACTGTGGCCAGTTGGAATGTGAATCTTCCAACTTCACATCACAGACTGCACATGTTGCACTCGATGAAGACCGTCTTTATGCACTTGTGTAAAATACAAGTAATTTACAAGGTTACTAGGTTTAAAACACAGGTTGAAAAAAAGGAAAAAAAAGAAAATCAAAAATGATGATGAATTGAGGAGTCTCACAGACTACTAAATGAAGTTGCTCCATAGACTGGTAGTATGGCAGCGGATACTTCTGTATCTTTTGCCGGGTGAACAGATTGAGGCTGGGGTGGGTGTTGTCTTTTCGTATCCTTTGGGCTCTGTGCAAACACCTCACGTCACTGATGTCACTGATGCTCTGTAGATGGTACCAATGATGTTCTGGGCGGTTTTAATCACCTGCTGCAGAGCCTTCCTGTCCTGGGACGTGCATGAACCATGCCAGTTTGTGATGTTTCCAGTCATGATGCTTTCTATCGCTCCTCTGTTAAGGTTGACCAGAATATGGCTCCAGAATTTAGCCCTCCTAAGTTTCTGTAGGAAGTAGAGCCTTTTCTGTGCTTTTTTAAACAGGGTGGTGATGTGTGATAGGTTCTCAGTGATGGTAATTACAAGGAACCTATAACTGCGCACCTGCTCCACCTCGACTCCACTATATATATAGACTGGATCAAATCAACAATCAGCTCCTTGGTTTTGCTGATGTTGAGCAGTAGATTGTTCTCTGTGCACTCTGCAGGAGTGTTGATTTCCTCCTGATATGAACTCTCAACGTTGTTTATAATGTGGCTGCTGATGGTGGTATCATCTGCATACCTTACAATAGAGTTCTCTTTATGTCTGGGAGTGTAGTCATGGGTGTACAGTGTGAACAGGGGAGGGCTGAGCACACAGCCCCGGGGGGCTCCGTCTTTGAGCACTAATGTAGAGGAGGTGTGACTGCCAATCTGTATTCTCTGGGGTGTGCTTTTGAGGAAGTCCAGTATCCAGTTGCACTCAAGCCATGAGTGTTCAGTCTTCCGATCAGCTTCATGGGTGAGATTGTGTTGAATGCTGGGCTGAAATCAACAAATAGCATTCTGATGTGGCTGTTCTTATTGTTGGTTCTGAAAGCATACTGGTGAGGGTCCAGGCTGGCAGGGATGTTGTCTTTGATGTGCCGGAGAACCAAAACACTTTATCACGATGGGGATGAGAGCCACAGGGCAGTAGTCATTAAGGGAATAGTTTACTCTAGAACGAAATTCAGTCATTATCGACTCACCCTCATGCTGATGAGGAATCCGGTGTAGTTTCTTATTCCTCAAAGTGCAGCTGGAGACCCGCGGGGGTACCGTCCTGCAGCAAAAATCCATATAACGGGCGTCAATGGTACTGGATGTAAATACCGAAGCCATGTATATTATCTGGACCAGCAGCCTTATTTATATTCCCTTTCAGCAGGATTTTTTCTCACATCCACTTTGGTTACTAACAATGTCCGGTCCTCTGGAGGCAGAGTAGACTTTACAGCTGATTCTTTGTTGAGGAGATCAAAGCGAGCGTAAAATGTATTCAGTTCATCCAGCAATGTGGCCTCACACATGGCACGTGGCCTCACTCACTCCTGCTTTTGTAGCCAGTGACATTTTGAATTGCCTGCCACATATCTTTATTGCTTCTGGTGTTGAGGTCCCTCTCCAGTCTCTGCTGATGTCTCCTCTTTGCCTCCTTCATACCAACTTTCAGTCTTGCTCTGGTGGTGATGTATGCTTCCTTGTCACCTGACCAAAAGGCAGTTTTTTTGGCTTTGGATAGAGCCTTCACCTCTTCATTCAAACCAAACCTTCCAGTTGCGAAATGATCTTTCTGTCACCACATCATCATCACATTTGCTGATATATGATGTCAATGAAGATGTATATTCCTCAAGACTGATGTTGTTATCCTGAGTGGCAGCATCTCTGAACAATTGTCAGTCTGTGCATTCAAGACGGTCCTGTAGGGCTGGTGTAGCTTTATCTGTCCACACTTTAACTGTTTTAACTGATTGTTTGATCCTCTTTATCAACTGGGATTACATAGGCAGAAGAATTAGACAAATATGACCTGATAGGCCAAAGTGAGGAAGTGTCCAGAATATTTCTTCCTCTGGTGGGATCTGGGAATCCTGGTGGTATTTAGGTTAAACAGTTCTGAGGTCTGTTTGATTAAAATCACCAGCTACAATATAATTCCTCCGGTTGTTTTGTCATGTTGCTGCTGATGACATTATATAATTCCTGCAGTGCATTTTTTTAGTTTGCATCTGGGGGAATGTACACAGCAACAAAAAACACTGGTGAATCTTAGCATCAGAAATTCAACATCTGGTGAACACTGTCCATCTACTCTGACTGTGTTTGAACACCAAGCATTATTTATGTAGACACAGAGCCCTCCTCCTCTCCTCTTACTTGAGTCCTATGTCCTCTCAGCTCTGAACAAGGTCTGCCCATCCAGTGCAATAGCTTGATCCAGTATATTAAGGGTGCACACAGCGCTGTCTGATTTCCAGTTACTGACTAAACTTCAGTGGTACCTCATCCACTTTATTCTCCTGCGTCTGGACATTAGTCAGAAGAAAGCTTGGTAGAGGAACAGCTCTTGGTCCAAGTTGGGTCAGCTTTGCTATAATGCCGCGTCTCTTTCCTCTTTTCCTGGGGCGGTCGCAGCGCTTTCGGTGCCCTTTTGTTATGCTGGTCTGGCTGGCCACTCGGCAGATGCCGCTGAAGGAAATCCTCTCGCTGTCTGCTGCAGTCAGTCCAAACCCTACACTTCTTTTTCGATGTTGATGAGTGCATCTCTATCGTAGGCAAAGCATGCTTCGGTAGAAGGGGGCATAGAAGTAAAATTTTTTAAAAATTATATAAAAAACGATGTAAGGATTAAAGAAGCCACTGTCCACCGCATCTGCATGCGGCGCCAACCTCATAGCAACGAAAAGTAAATTTGATTAGATTTAAAATGTATTTCTATCATCAGTTAAACTTTATAACACATAATGTGGACAGTTTGGGTTTGTGTGTGTGTGTGTGTGTGTGTGTGTGGGTGGGGGTGGGGTGGTGGGGGGGGGGGGGGGGGGGGGTTTGGGGGAGTCTGCTCTCGTGTGTGGGTGTGTGTGATTGCATATGCTTTTTAACTCTGACCCACATATTAGAGGACCCAGAGGAGGGTGGGGGATGTGCAGGCATATTTTATAAATTCAGGTAGCTGGATTTTAGGCAATGTGAGTGCACACACTGCAGCTGAAATGAAAGTGAAAACAATTGACACTGTGCGTCTGCTTGTGTTGGCCCAGCAGGCTGAATACGGCACACCTGCCTGTGTGACTTATTCCAGATTCATGTGATTCATCCCAGGTACAGTGGCCCAATTCCCGGTGCCTACGCCAACCCAAAGCTGGTCCGACTGCCTCTAACCTGATTCTCAGCCAAAACCAGCTCATGTACACATCCAAGCCTTGCCAAATCTGACAGCCATACATGAGTCTACACGGAATTAAATTATACTCAGTGTACGAAAGTGTAACTCCATCAGTTTAACACATTAAAGTTTGTTTACAGTTCTTGGGGAGTACTACTGCATATGTGAAAAAAGTAGTAGAAAAACTTTTGTGGCACTACGGGAAGCAGTGTTTAATCTTTGCCTCCAGGGATGTCACTTAGTGACAGCTGCATTTGTGGTAATGTTGCATTTTGGGCAATGTAGGCACCAGGTTTTAAAAAGCCGTCCACATTTCACTCCTATAACAACGTTGGACTCATTATGGACAGTTTAAAAATAAATGTTCAAAATCTATACAAATATCGCCCTTTTTATTTTACACATTCTTCTTCCTTTTCTAAATCTGGCGACTACATTATATGCAGCTTAGCATTTATACTGAAGTATAAAGATAATTTATGTTGAAATGTTATCTTATAAATACAAATAGAAAGTAAAAAACAACAACAAAACAAACCTGAGCTACTTAAAGACAACATCATTTTAAGTTGTAATGCTCCCAGTGCTTTTTAGGTCATTCTGTTACCTGAGATGTCTACAGCAACGTCCTGTATGTTCCAGGGACACTGTGGCCTCTCTACTCTCCCCAGCTTTCTAGCTGCCTTTTTAAACAATGCATGCAAATGTATTTTTGAACATGGAAGAGTGAAGTTGGTTTCCTTTGGCCTACTACTCTATTCTCTCTTCTTCCTAATCCGCTTCTTTCATCCTTTCCTTTCATCGCTCTCTCTCTTTCCATCTTCTACTCCGTTCATCCGTGTAGTGCTAGCATGTCGTTACATGAACACAGCCATGGATTTTGTGTGTGTGTGTGTGTGTATGTAGAGAGAGAGAGAGAGAGAGAAAAAGAGCGAGAGAGAGACACTGTGTGTGAAAGAGACTGATGAAATGGGCATGTACATTGTTCAACAAATGACACAGGAAGTACATTCATTCAGCCATATCAGTGACAACTACACACATACCATAATTGCTACACAATTTCATTTGGATAAATAAACCCCTAATGTTCTTTAAAGAAAATATCAGTAAAAACATAACCATTTTCACAATTTGTTTTCCTAACCACACTTTAAGATGGTGTTATGTTAAAAAAAATGTTAATAGAATAGTAATAGTTGCATCAGCCACTATAAGAAGCGGAATTAGCAATTGCAATTATGGCAAACATAACTTGAATAAATTCCAGACGGTCTCTAGTTTTTAACCTATTTTACTGAGAGCAAACCCGAGCACAAGCAGAAACACTGCAAAAAAAAAAAAAAAAAGGTGAAGCTAAAATACAAGAAATAAATCCTGAATTTGAGGAGAAAGTGACTTAATACAAGTGAAATTATCTGTACATGCAGCAGGATAATTTTATTCAACAAGAAATCTTAAAATAAGTTGGTTCAGTCTAGAAATAAGTAGGTTCTGATAATTGTTCAAAGGTGAAAATGTTGGTTTTGAGTTGACATTTTTTTAGATTAGACTTGCTTCTGGACAGTAATTCATGAAATACACTGAATATAAGCAAATAATAATTAAATCATGTTTTAGCACACTGAAAGAGAATAACATCACTAATTAAGGGGGAAAATGACTTAATACTTTATACCAGTGAAATGTGATTATGCTGTTACTTGAAACAAGTGTTCTTTGTGAAAGAGAAAGGTGCATGGCTTACACTACAAAAAGTCAGCTCTTAAAACCAAGGAAAAAAGCACTAAAATAAGGAAAATATCCCTTAAACTAAGAAAAATGATCTGCCAAAAGCCTAGAGTCAAGTAACTACTAGACTTGCACCAGCACAATAACAAGTGGAATACATAAAATATAGGCAAATCATTATTAATTCAAGTATTTTTGCATTCTTAATTTTAACATATTCTCAGCAAAAACATCTTACAAGAGGCCCAGCACATGTCCACTGGATTTGAAACCACAACCTTTAGATAAACAGGTTTCTTCACTAATCACTGCACCACAATCCCAGCTAATAGTTTATGAGTTGGCTCTCATAATAGCAATGTCTATCAAAGGGTCTAACACTTTGACACCAAAAGATCTTATCAAATATGACATGGATTGCCATGAAACTTTGTGCAGACATTTAGGTCCCTCAGAGGACGACATTTGGTTCACATTCACGTTCCCGTCAGGAAAAATTGTATTAACTTTGGTGATCCTCCTTTTTCTCATCTAACACCAACACCAGGTCAAAACTTCAATCCATCCATTACTTTGGTTTTTGTCCTTTTAAATTAATGGCATTCCCTGTGAACATGTTAGCCTCACAGATCCACTATGGCTTTACAATGGACATTGAGCAAATATAATTTTTGATGACACATTTGACCAATAATAACAAGGTATATTGAGGTATTTACATTTCTTGAATTACTTCAAAGTTAGCCATCACTTTTATGTGCCCAGTACATCTTCTGATGGTTGTCATTATTGTCATAATCAGTGAAGGGTGGTAGGCCTAATTATTATTTTGAGACAATGGTTGGTAAACCATCTGACACACCATTGTTTTCAGTGGAATGTGACGAAATAATTGAACTTTTTTTAATTCAAGACTAAAACTTGAAATTAGATATTTGTCTTAAGACTGTGCACCCCCAAAACAGGTCAGACCATATTTAAATCGTAATATAAGATTGTCTCACTTAGTAAGAAATATAGTGTTTGAAATGTGCTTAAAATAAGTCTTCTAGACTTAAGTGGACATTTTCCTTGTATTGAGTTAAAAATTACTCAAAGACAAAAATGCTTGTCAAGACGAGGCAAGTGACATTTACGTGGAAGGATCTTCCCTTGAGAGCAGTAGATAATCTATTTATACTCAACTATATGATTATTTCACTTGTTTTTGCACTGTATGTAGCTTGTTTTACCAAATCAAAATTTCCTGACCAATTAAGGCATAAAACAAATATTCATAATCAATTTAAGACTATACCATGGATCCTGAGTTAGAAACAATTGGAGAGAAAAATAACATCAGATTAGCAAGCACAGAACTTTTTGCAGTGAACTATACAGGAGAAAAGGGACTAACCCCTAGATTCCAAATAATAAAAATAAAAAAATATGAAGTTCATCTGATGATGTTGTTACCTTTTTTGTTTGAGAACCAGCTGCTCCAAACAGCTGCTCAAAGTATTTAGTAAGTAAGTAACATGTTTTCATAATCATTAGGAAATGACGGCCCTGTGTTTGCTGACATGCAGAGGAGAGGGAAAAAGCTGTGTGCAACCTGCACTCCCACTCTTTGGTGTATTAAATAATTTCCGAAAACAGCTGCCCGCTGTAGTTTTTAGAAAATGTTACAGAGCTCTATGACACAAAGAAATAAATTGCTTGAGGCTTTGGATAACAGAAAATACTTGCTGGTTTGGATCTTTTTGTGAGATTATTGAGAAAAAGAAACATTTAAAATACCAACAGCCTTATGCCTTTACGGCTTTAATGAGCTGATCATATTAGTAATGGTTACGACTGGAAACAGTCATAGAAAACATGTTTCATATCACTTACCCTATGGTAGAACAAGTCAGTAATGTGTGCAACTGAACTTGAAATATTTTATAACTCCATATGACACATTTGACATATTTTCCTTTTCATTAATGATCACAATATATTGAAAGTGTGGATGACAGTTTGTGTATTCTGTTAAGAGGTAAGGCTGAAACATAAGGAAATATAGGATGAGAAAAACTGTGAAATGTTTAAGAAATGGTTGGAATTCATTGAAAGAAAAGAAATCCTAAAAAGAAAGATAAAGTGTGCACAGACCTTCTTTCTAGTTTTTCTGCAAATTGTAACAGACACTATATTCCTGTCTCTTGCTCCGTGCTCTCGCTCTGTCTCTCCACAGGTCTGTCGATAGTACTTTTAATCCACTCTTTGAACAAGAGCTGACTCTCAACAAGGGCTCACTTTCCCGTACAACAACACGCAGCACTGTGAAAGCATACACAGCCCACTTGTAGTGAAGAGACTGACTGAAAAGCCACTTGTTCCTGAATCGGCTGGCATGCTGTGCTGAATAGTTTAAGGACGGGAAAAAAACATACTGAAAAAGCCCTTTATTTAGATGCTACATCAAAACACCACAAAAACAGAGAAGCAGCAAAATAGGGGAGCAATCAAAGTAAAAAGGGTAATTAGCGAAGGTCTCTTGCCTAACCCTAACGTATATAAAGCCACCCAAATGAAGTCAAGCTGCTGTTGTGAAATACCCCTACCTTTTTAACGAATTTGAAAAATAAAAACAGTGATCTGTAAATCTTTACAAATCAAGATGTAAAAGTCTAACAACAGCATAGCCGTCATTGCTAAAAAACAAAAATTGAGATTTGGAGAGTCATTACACTCAGAGCCGTTTCTTGCTATATGCGGACTATGCGGGTGCATGGGAGGTTCCAAGCGAGCCAACTACTACCAAGCGAGGAGAGGCGAGGCAAGTTGAGTTGAGCCGGTACTGGTCATTCACGTTAGTGAGGAGAATGACAGTGGAATTAACATGGCATCAAAACGAACATATTCATCTGGTTCAGAAAAGAGAAAAAAGAAGAAAACAGATGAAGAAAAACACTCACAGGATAAAGGTAAGGTTTTTTTATGATGTGGGGTGGAGGGGGTAGCTTTAATGCAGAATTTTTAGCTAGCTTAAGTGTTTGCTTTAGGAAAGGGCTAAAATAAAATTGATATGTCACATGTGAATGCCATGGGACTGATTGACTGAAGTGACACCTGTTTTGGTGAATTATAGCAGGTCCAGCGCATTGGCATTACATTTGGGAGGGAGGGTGTGTTGTTACGCAGATGTCTGTTATGTCTGCTATATCCTCACCCAGTGGGAGCTGCTTGTCCGTCATAGACCTCCTATCCTGTTAAATATTAGCCATGTAACATTACTTTAGGATTATTTTTATGATTATTTATCAATTTTAGTGTATCCTCAGTGTATAGGTCTCTAATGTGAAGTGTGCTAAACAACACTAATACATATTAGGCCTATTGTGGATTACTATGGACTATTGTGGCAGTGGATTATTGCTCTGAGTGGATTATTGTTAACTCTACTGAGTTAGTTGCAGTCTTTCTTTACCACATGTATTAGAATATTTATTGTGACAATATCATTTGAACAAATATGCCTACATTCCTACAGTTTAATTATGTTTTTGATGTATTACTTTGTTTTATTCAAAATAATCAGAATAACACCAATTAAAGTAAATTTAAAGTAAACTATACTATATATGACCATTAGTTCTGCCCACAGAATATAGGTTAAGACCATATCATCAGTTAGGCACAAGTAGTCCACTTTGTAATACCCTGCAAAATATACACAAAAATATCAATAGTCATTTATCTTCAATGCGTCGAAAACTGCTTAAAAGTGACAACTTTGAAATTGGGTGCATGCTTTAAAGGGACACTGTACTGTATTGTAACAGATTATACATTTCTGCATTAGTGCAACATAACTCAATTATATAGTATGAATATTAGCTCATCAAGACCTACCTAAGGTCATCCATGGGACAGGATCGCCTCACTGGTCTTGCTATAGTCAGCATCAATTATGAGATTGGCAAGCAGCCCTCATATGATGACATAATTGATGACTTTGCTTCTACAAAAGCCAGGAAGCAGAAGTTTTGAGGAGGGGCTTAGGGTAGATCAGATTAAAACATAAGACTCTGATGATACAAATAATGATCACAAAGTGGTGTGATCATGTTATATAGTTCTTTATGGTTCCTTTAAAACTACAACATGAGTATTCTTTTTATTGTGTTGTGTTTTCATTGTTGCACTTTAAAATATATGCTGGTTTATTGTGTTGGTCCTGCAGGGCTTGTGTTATATGTGAAAGGTTCCTTACTACCTCAACAGTAGTATTATTCTTGTTAGTTTTTAGTTTTTATTGTTTGCATATTAATATGGATGCTGGCTTATTGTGTTTTTATTCTAAGTAATAGCCTAATTTATTTTCTGTCCAACTTTAATTATTTATTTATTTATTATAGTTTTGGGTTTGTGTTTTTTTATTTTATATTATATATATATATATGGTTAATGTTTAAGAACCTTCTTTTTACAATTTAAAATAAAAAATAATTTTTGAGGATCAGCTTCATTTATCGACATATAGAGGATCCCAATTGTTTACCTTGTATTATTATTTTCTATCACTTCAACTTGCTTGGGTGGGTCAACTTAAGATGTTTGATTTTAATTTGAGAAAGGTTTTCACGACTCTTAAAATGTAATAGATTGTTGCATCTTTGTGGATCACCTAAAAGGGTTAGGAATCTATCCATCGTAGTTTGACAAAATAGGGGCCCCCAAACAGCATCTTGCATAGGGCCCCCAAAAAGACAGAAACGGCCCTGATTACACTCCTATCATAAAGATAATAATAATTATGATTATTATAAGACAGAGCCTGAAAATAAAGCAATAATTCAGGTGCCATCTTAAAGGACCACACCAACCCAGTAAATCTGACATGCTTTACAACTTTAAGTACTGAGAACCATTTAACAATTCATGCAAGTGAATGTAATTTTTAAACGTGTTTTTCGTATTTCCCAGGGGCCCATTGGTTTCAGATATTTGGGTTAATTTTTAAAATAGCCTATATACTACTCAGCTCAACATAGCTTATGCATAATACATTCCTGCACTGGTTTTCTTTAAAGTTACCTAATTTTAGAGTTTTTAATTATATTAAAACCGAGTAAATCCGAAAAAAAAGTAGTAAGCCTTTGGTGGCTCCAGAGGAAGCATGTTATCTGATGAACTGCCTCCAATGATGTCACTCAGTGGCTTGATTACACTGTGGGTAATATAGATAGCAATTCACTGTATTTGCTTCCTATAACACTGTTGGACTCATTATGGACAGTTGGACAAACAAATGATTAACATTAATACAGCAGAAACAAAGATATTGCCTTTTTATTCCAAACATTCTTCTTCCTTTATAAAACCTGGCTCTTACCTTACCCACAATGCAACTTAATGACATCACTAAAGGCAATTTATCAGATTACATACAGCTTCCTCTGAAGCCACAAAAGGCCTTATACTATTTTCTTTCAAAAATGTAGTTGCACTGCCCAAGACCTGTAAACACACTTTAATGTGTCAAATTGGTGGAGAGACCCTTGAAGTGGTGCATACCCTCAAACAAATACAACTGCAATGAATCAAATGAGCACTGATCACTAATATATCAGAGACACTGTCACACTTCTTCTCGAGGAGTGTTTTGGTCTTTTCTTTGCTGTTGGCTGAGAGCATCTACCCAGAATTGATTTTGCCAACATTCGTACATCAACACATGAGCAGGGAAACATGTCGTGTACATCATTAAAGATTGTATGCATGGACTGTGTGTGCATAAGGAATCCAGCCTATCACACATTTCTGTCCTAGACTGAGCACTTTGAAAAAGAAAAACATGTAATGCATGTTTCAAATAAATAAAAAAAACATAGAAGGGTGAATTAAAATGTATACCAAAAAATAATTACTGTGCAAGGCTGTCTGAAAATACACACATGCACACACACACACACACACACACACACACACACACACACACACACACACTCATGTGCGCGCACACACCAAAACACACACACACACGAAACACACACAGAATCCCCAAATGCCTTCAGATGTATTCAAAATGTCTTACATGGCTCGACTATATATAGCTTCAAAGACCCAAATTCCCTATGTTGCCAAGACACACACAAACACACACACACACACACACACACACACACACACACACACACACACACACACACACACACACAAAGCTCTGGCATAACATGGCAAAAAAAATTAACAGAATCTGGAATACTCTAACTGTGCAATCTGAAAACAAAAGCTCTCTCTCTCACACACACACCCACACACACCCATGCTCTCACTGCATGTAGCAATGGATGAAAAGCTGGATAAAGGAATGAGGCTAACAGAAGAAAGTTGTTTAATGACAAATTGTCAGATTGCAGAAGCCATTTTCTCGTCATTTAGCACTTTCATCCTGGAGCACCGTGAAACTATTCCTCTGCTTCAGGATTTTACTCAGTCACACTTTTACTTCGCCTTACATTCTCTTTCTCTCTCTCTCTGCTCTCAAGACGCAGCGGCAGAAGGCCCACAATGATGATATGTGCTCAAAAACTGGGTCATAAAAACACATGACACGCTGCTCAAATCCATACTGTCTGACTATAAACACTGTATAATATCAATAAAAAGTTGAATTTATTGCAAGATGAAAGCAACAGCTTTTAAGATGTGTTTCAATTTACTGTTTGTGCGTGAGGAAGCTCCTGTTATTGTCTTATTGTCACCATTTATTCATGGGGTTTGCATTTGTACACGTGGGTGAGGGGGGAATTTTTGTTAATGAATGTTAATGCAATTTAAAATGATTTAATCCAGTACTTGTGCTTGTCTGCACATATTATCGATTTCTATCTTTAATTTATATTTAAAAGACACACATGTTTTGCATGTGCCCGAATATATATATATATATATATATATATATATATATATATATATATATATACATATATTCGTATTGTATAGATTGTTCTGTAAATAGCAGTTATTACTCTCCTCCCGGCTTTCACTCATCCAACTACTCCACCAAAGGGAAAGAAACAGAAAGAAGCTTAAGCCACACTCAAACCTGTTTTAACACAAAACAATGATATGGATCCATTGTTACACACACAATTACTGTTTTGCAACAGAAAACCCCATGTAGAAGCATATGCCTACAGTGTATGCATATACAACTCAAATAAAAAAAGGAATGGAAAATAATATACAAACAACAATAATAAAGGAGAAAAAAAAATAAAGTTGTGGCTTAAGGCCACATTTCTATTTATTGTGTTGTTAACCAAAATCTGCCCAATATGTGAATTAAACATCTGTCACATCATTTCTTTATTACACCGCATAATGGTACCAACCGGTGTCTTGGTGTTTTTTTTTTTCTTCATTGCAGTACATGAAATTACCCTTTTAGAGCAAATAAAGTAACCAAGTAACTGTCTAATGTCAAATTACTATACCATGTGTTACTGTACTGGCTGTCATCCCAGCCCAGGCAGTGCAGATGTAAATAGGCATCATTTTGTACTGGTGTTTATATGTAACAGGACAGAGTCCCTGTTAAAAGTCTGATACCATATAGAACACACAGTGATGGATGTGTGACAGTGTAGCACCATCTACTGGGACTTATCACAGCTCATGATTGATCTGTGGGTTGTGTAATGATAGAGGAACATGAGGCCAATGTACAGCAGCAACGGCAGCAGCCTTCAGAGTGTTAACACTGCTCCCGAAGAAATTATCATCTTTCCATTCAACAGCTTCTTTTTTCAGAGGAAAGCTGCTTTTATCTTAATTCTTGAGACCAACACATGCAAACATGCTAAAAATGTTAACCTTAACCTTATTAACGCGTCGGTGAGACAAACAAACAAAATGTGAAGAAGAAAAAATGGTTTCTTTCTCTGATAGAACATCATTATTCTAAATGTCCAGTTATTACAGTCATTACAGTCAGTTATGTTAAAGCCTTTGTGTAACAGCAGAGTGAATCATTGCCTTAATAGTTCACAAAATTCCTAATTCACGTGCTTCATGTGCTAGCGTCTTTGCAATTTGTGTTGCATGCTACTGTACATACAATTGCTCTGAACAAATCTGATCTAACAGTAAAATCATTCAATAATGCCATTTGTATCAGATTTGATTCATGAGTTTCTGAGACCTCTACATAACCAAAAACATCAATGAAAACCTTACAGTCTATTTCCGTACAATACATTTGTGGATTTTTAGTGCAATACAGGAATTGCATACCTATACCAAATACAAGATGGCTGCCTCCTTGTTGCAACTTCCATTATTTACCAAGCTAGCCATTTTGCTATATATAATTATAATTAATTATTTTTATATACAGTTACAGTATTTCAAAATGAACTTTTGCTTAGTTGAAGCAGCATTTGATAACTACAATTGTGTACTTTATTTTGTCATTGGATCATGTTAACATGTATGAATGAATTATAATAAGCCAAGTATTTTAGGTTGCCTATTTTTTCTGAACATCCCTCAATCATCATTGTTTTGCATTTAAATGTTAAATTAGTTTAAATCTCACACACTCTTTATACAATTTGCTCAACTAAAAAATGAAATTGTGTCTTTAGTTTAATGCTTACAACACTCTGTGTGATAGTTGTGGAAATACCAGATCCTCGATACAAATCTGCAAATGAAAAATTAAAAAGTGAAAGGAAAGGAGTAAGGTGGACCCTCCACCTTACTCCTTTCCTTTCACTTTCACAGTAGAATTTGACACAGTATAGTGCAAAAATTAAAGCAAAGTGACACAACACAACCAATACACAGCTATAAGTCAAATTTATAAAACTATTATAAAGATATAATAAGTGAAGGAGGGTAAAGAATAAGTTGAAAAACTATACTATACAATAATTTGACAATAGAAAGCTATAATCCAGTAAGTCAGTGTACATAAATGTTTTATTTGTTTGTTTGTAGAATTACTTGTATCAGATATTTTGTCAATGCACCTTGTAAACTGTGATTTTGTTGTCCTGTTCTGTACATACGACATCTATTGCATGTCTGCCCGTCCTGGGAGAGGGATCCCTCCTTTGTGATTCTTCCTGAGATTTCGTACTCTCTCCTCACTCTTTTCTTCACTTGAATTGAAGGTCTAAGGACAGAGGATGGCATTTACTTTATGGGTTGTAAAGCTAATGAGGCAATGCGATTTTGATTTTGGGCTATATAAATAAAATTGATTTGATTTGATTTTGATTTGTTTGTTTGCTTATATTCCTGGGGATGGTGGGATTGTGATTACCATTGCATGTAATAAGTGCATATCAATGAGTATCCCTTATGAGCCCAAGTGTAGCCTGAGAATCTCTGGTGGGTCCCTTTTAGAGATTTCAAGATCCAGAGTGAAAACCAGGGGTGACAGACTGCCAGAGGAGATCAGGCAAGCCACATCCCTGTCATCTTTTAAATCTCTTTTAAAAAACATACTTTTTTAAATGTTCTTTTACCTGATTAATTCCTTTGTTTTATGATGTCGTATCATATCTTCTTTGATTGTTTTTATTTTTATATGAATGATTTATTTATTGTCATTTTATTGGTTTATTTTTTTATTGCTACTTTGAAGAACTTTGAAACTATGTTTTTAAAGGTGCTATACAAATAAAGTGTATTATTATTATTATTATTATTATGCTGGAGTGTAGTAAGCTATAATGAAACACATAAATAAATGAGTTAATAAATAAATACATACATACAAATACAATAGATCAATATCCATGACCCATGTTTATTACTGTATATACTGTATGTGTACATGTATATGTACAACACAATTTTAGTATAAAGATGTAAAATATAAGTAAAAAAAAACAAACAAACTATAATTCAATAGATGAATGAACAGGGAATAAATCCCAGAGCTGAGCTGAATTAAAAGCAAAAAATGATGATGGCAGGATTCTTTCAGACCTCTTTTGTGAAGTCCAGTGAAAGTTAAGCTAACCTTCATAAAACTTATCATGAAAAGGGCACTTTTCATTCAATATTAACTAAAAGTAGTTAAATTTGGCACACAAATCAAATTAAAATGCGACCAGTCTGAAATTTTATTTTTCACTTATGGTTGCAATTTTCTTCCTTACCATAAATTAAAACATGTGATTTGTCATGCTTCAAAAAATATATTTAGACATGAAAATATTTCGTATTAACATTGGCAGCTGAAGGCTTCCCTATGTGAAAATTAAAGTTACTAAAATTCTCACCCAAGTATTAATCTTAAAATAGTTTAATCTAACCATACACTAGCAAAATCGCCTAACACTACCCAGTTCTATAAGTCTAACCAGCAGCCAGAAACCCATTAACACTCCCAAACTGATTGGACAACAATCTAGACAACAGCTTATTCAACGTTATGATGTTTTCTTATGCTGTCCGCTACATTAGAACATTGCAGTAAAACAGGCCAATCTTTTCAATTGTAATCACGTGAGATAAAAACAAAACATAATTTCCATACTTCAGACTTATTTTTAGAAAATGTGGCACAAACTATTAGCATGTTACAAAACGCTCTGTATCATAGGATATAAATAAACAAATAGAGCAGGATAGTCCTGATCCAGTGCCTCTCCAACAAACAAATGACAACACCACTGGACCTTTCTGGAACCAAACTTCCACCTGCTTCATCTTCATAGATTCAGAGGAAAAAGCCCCAGTATCTAGCTGTACACAGTCCAGCATGACAGCAGGACAAGGAGGGCTGATGCTTCCCAAACTGGCACAAACTGACACTACGCATTTACAGTTGCTAGATGTCCACACACTCTTTGTTTCTCTGATTCTGCCCTGCAAGGGAGAGCATGCAGTTGTTCTGTTCCACTCCACTTCCCATGTCCAGCAGCAGCAGTCAATGGCATGTACACAAGATGTAAATTCATGTCTACAAAATCTCACACACATGCACAGACACACACTCACCTGCTGTAAATACATGAAGGTGAGGGCGGCACAGGACAGCTGAGGACAGGCATCAACATTGGGCAATGCCACGCATGTTCCTCCAGGATGCTGCATGTTCCCTCCTCAATCTGACAACACAAACCCCCTCAACCCCGACAATACACAACCTTGTTCTGAACGGTGAGGTACAGAGAGAGGCAGGATGACCAGAGAGAGAGGGAGAGAGAGAGAGAGAGAGAGAGAGAGAGAGAGAGAGAGAAATAAAGAAAAGAAAGAAAGAAGAAAAGAGAAAGAAAGAACGATTGGTAGAGAGTGAGAAGAGAGATGAAGCTTCAAGAAGCAGCAGCCGGTCCCATACGATAGAGACCAGAGTGTTTTCTGCTTGCAGGAAGGCGGGACGAGCACACAGAGAGAGAGAGAGAGAGAGAGAGAGAGAGATACAGAGAGAGAGAGAGATACAGAGAGAGAGAGCACTCTGCTGCAGTGTGTGTGACTCAGAGTGTGAGAGAGAGTCAGTGTGAGTCTGACTCAGTATGTATGTGTGTGTGTGTGCGTGTGTGTGTGCATGTTTGTGTTTGTGTGCGTTTGTGTGTGTGTACATGGAGGCAAGCCAGCAGTCAGTGTGACTGCGATCGCTGGAGCGTGAGGGAGGGAGAAAATTGTCTCTGTGTGTGTTTCTAATGTGGTGTTTGTGTGTGTGTGTGTGTGTGTGTGTGTGTGTGTGTGTGTGTGTGTGTGTGTGTGTGCGTGCGTGCATGCGTGTGTGCGTGCATGCGTGCGTGTGTGTGTGTGTGCGTGTGTGTGTAAGAGAGAAAGGGAGAGAGGGAAAGATAGAGTCCGGCTCTGTGTAGGTGCATGTGCTGTTTCTTGCAAAAAATGCTGATCTCTCTCTCTCCCTCTCCTCTCTCTCTCATTCTTTTGATGAATTGAAGTGCTCTGACATGTGTTACTGGAGGCGATTGAGGATGCTGACTGCAGCTACAATACAACCCTCCCCCCTCTCTCTCTCTTTCTCTCTCTCTCCACCCTCTCTCTTTCACCCCTCCTCCCTCTCTTTCTCTCTGAAGTGCCATCATTTTATGGCAAAACTTTTTGAGTCATGCAAAATACCAAACTGAAAAAAAAACAGTTCAGCTTGTCTCTACATGATATATAAATAAAATGATGTTACTATGAATAGAACATGCTAATTGTATTCATTGATGAATAGACAGGCTCCAGGGGTTGATCATTTTCAGATCTTGTTTCAACATGAAAAGATTCAGATAAAATGTTGCAGATTGTTGTTGTTTTTGACTCAAACAGAAGTGGCAGTTAGTTCTATAAAAACAAATGACCCCCTTAGCACACATTTAGTATTAATGGTGCAGTATGTATCATGATCTGTCAGATTCTGTGGTGGATATTTGGTGGTTGGTGTTTGTTTCTTTTTCTGTTGTGCTTGCAGAGGTGCATTGAGAGGCTGGGCGGAGCTTCCCATTCACCGGAGCTGCTGACACATGCTCACCTGCAGCAAGTTGGCAATCAGCGCCTGCTGATAAGCCCTGCTCTCCACGCTACCTGCTGCCAGATGATTTCATCAGTTGGATGTGTGTTCACCTGCACTCCAACTACCAGTGTTTCCAGCTCCAGCCGTCCAGCTCTCCGCACCTCTGAAGCCAACAGCCTTATCCTGTGCTCACCGGAGTCTCAAATCGCCACGCTACTACCAGCGCCACCGTGAGCTACCGCACCTCCACCTTCACACTCCCAGACATCTGGGACTCTCTACACCTTTACCTGCAAAACCCTTCTGAAGTCAATACATTTCCTTATACCCTACTCCCTGCCTCTCTGTCCACTTTTGGGTCTACACTGCACCAACCGAGCGTAACAGTATGACTTCATGTTTTTTTCAAAAATAACTAGAATGACACTCAGTAGAGTGCGTACCTCCGACCAGGCCCAGCAGTTACCTTTAATTCAATCAAGCGTAAGCCAATATCCAATATCCAAATTTTGATTAGGATTGACACCAAATTGTACTCACTCATAGATACCAGCCACCTAAATATGCCTGATTTTTTTTTTCATCATTATCCATGCATTATTCTTTGAGAAATTAACGAAAATGTCAGAAAACACATTGTTAAAGAAAGTCAGAAAAAAATCCTGGATTTGGCCCTTTTTCCAGATCTGCACCAAAAGTGAATGGGGTCTGTTCTGGGCCCATTATCGATCCAAGTTTCATTGAAAGTAGTTTTTGACAGTTCAAAGCACTCTCCAATAGGAATGCACAATATTGATTTTATTTTAGCCGATACCAATAACCGATAATTGCCTGCTTCTCATGGGCGAAATCGGTAAGATAACCACTACCTCCTTTTTTTGTATTTTATTCTTGTTTATTTTCTTCTTTTTATTTTCTTCTTTATTTACTAAATATTTTTGCCATTACGGTGCCGACCTGCTCGTCAGGAGAAATGTGCTTCCTCATCAAAACCATAGCCATCGGGAGTAACTCAGGGTTTAGTATCTTGCCCAAGGATACTTCAATGTGCAGCTGGGGATCCGAGGATCAAACGACTGATCTTCCAATAAGTGCATGACCTGCTCTACCTACTTGAACCTCAGCTATCCGAGATGACAACAGTGCTACTTGTAATGCCTGTAAAATTATAATTTCAAGTAAAGTTGGGCGGATCACCAATATGTTGAAACACATCTTTCTCCACAAAGTGGGCTTAAATTTCAGGAATGCCATGTCTTCTTCATGTACTCGTCACACAAGTGCAATTGCTTTCCAACCAAGCAGCACATCAGTTACTGAGGGTAAATATCCAGTGTTAATAATAAATAATAATGAAATATAATAACATTAGCGACATGCAGGAAGGCTTAGCATTTTTTTTCTACCTGCTGTAAAATATTCTCTCATTTACTCTGTTTCAGATGATGATAGACTGTTGCTGTTAATTTAGAGATAACAAAAAAGTTCACAAAACCTGTGTGGGCTTGCTTTTCTTCCACACAAGGAAGGGACAGAACTATGAGTTTTCATGGGACTGTTTCAGTGTGTTCCTCTCCAACACACCTGTAACATTTGGTCCTTTTGCTTGTGCTGTGGCACAATATTCAACTAGCTGCCTGTGTAATTATGGTTTGACAATGTGCACTGTCACTCCAATTAGAGACTACAGATGGCACAGATACTGCATTCAGATGGCTCCAAACGACAGTAAAGGGGTCACCATAGTAAAGGAAAGTATTGGCTACTAATTGTGAATTACAGAGCTAGAAAGAATCACTCCTTCATTTTTAGCCTGTCTGTGTGGCATAAATGTCATAGTCAGAATAAAACTTTTTCCTTGTTTGTTATTCTTCTGTGTGATTAGTCGCTGGTGCTGGAAAAGGGGGGCAATAAGGCTTTTTGTCACCCTACTTTCAGGTGTGGTATAGTGTTAATGTCAGTGGCAGGTATTATGGTCATATTGCATGGTTATCTATCTATCTATCTATCTATCTATCTATCTATCTATCTATCTATCTATCTATCTATCTATCTATCTATCTATCTATCTATCTATCTATCTATCTATCTATCTATCTATCTATCTATCTATCTATCTATCTATCTATCTATCTATCTATCTATCTATCACATCCTACAGGTGTATATACACACACATATACATGCTTTAAACTTTAGAACTGCAGGATGCTACCTAGCTTATTATTGTTATTGCTAACGTTACACACACAAACAGCTCACTCTCCTTTGCTTATGTGTGTTTAATTATTTTAGTTAATTCACCCCTTAGTTGCTACATTCAGCTAAGCATGTCATTTTAACTGTTCACGAAACTGCGCTGTCTCACTCTGGCCCTCTGAGAATGTGATGCTATGGATAACCATACAATATTTTCCAAATGTGCTCCAAGTTTGTGAACAGTCCTGCTTGTGGAGTGACCAATTACAAAAGTACCCTTGTAGTGCACTTGTTGTGGGAAGTTAGTCTGTATGTAAGAGAAGTACCAGTACATTGTCACAGTTACAGAAAAGTGTACACTATAAGGGGTAGTTATGTTCCATTAGTCCAGTTGTTCTCAACCTTTTTTGGGCCAGCATGCCCCTATCGATTATCCAGGTCCCTTACTGCTCCACATCAAATAAAATGTAGGCTAATTGCCTTCCCTGAATTGATTATTACTGTATTTTATATCATTAAAAAAGCATTACATTGAAGGACAAACAACATATTTGACTTAACTGGACAGTTGGAATATCATTAGGCCTATCATTAGTTCCCCAGCAGACAAAAAGCCATGTGAAATTAAGTTTATGCTTCACATGATTCTTTGGCAGGTCACTGAAATTTCTACCAGAATTTCTACTCAATTTTGTTTTCTCTCACTTCTGTAACTTAGAACTGTCCTTAGTACTTTGTCAATGAAAATATGAAAGACATATCATGTCATCACTTGCCTTACACTCTAACATTTTTAATATTATTGCTTTTTAAAAATAATATTTTTATTTGCCACGATGGTCTACCAAAATGTTTAAGGCTACTGAGAAAAAGCAGCAGAAAGGATAAGTAAGCAATCCTATTATATACCTAATTATGTTAACTTTATTATTGCTGCCTTAAATTATATATATAATATATTATATTGACCTGGATATGTCATTTCTAATTGGTCTACTAATAAATGTTTCTTTATATGTATAGTGTCTATAACTTGCATAATGTCATACAAGTCAATAGACAAAACATTACAACATAATGTATTCACAGACATTTAATAAACAATATTAAAGCTTAAAGGAATGTCAAAAAGCTGAGCGCAGGTGGCGAATAACAAATCTCCAGGTTCATTTTGACATTTATAAAGGGAGGCTTTAAATTATTAATTTAGAACTGAAAAACTCAAGGCAGTCCTTCTTCTCAGACATTATCACCAAAAACAGTAATTATGCACGTGCCCTGTTTGCTACTGTTGACAGGCTAACAAACCCCACTGTGCCAGTAGCCTCTGAACATCTATCTACCAGAGCCTGTAATGAATTTCCGTCCTTCTTCAAAATTCAGACAATTAGACAAACGGTCAGTGCCACTGTACCAGGTACAGGAGGTGTCCATGTGTTCACCTAAAACCAACTCTAATACCATGACACAATTTGATCCAATCAATGACAAAAACCTGCAAGACATAATATGGCATTTGAAATCTTCCTCCTGCTGCCTTGATATATTACCAGCAGGGTTCTTGCTGCTTCGGATTGTTAACGTCTATTCTCTCAGGCGTCTTCCCACAGGCCATGAAAACTACAGTCACTAAACCACTCCTGAGCAAGAACAATCTAGACACATCGGCAATGAATAATTACAGGTCCACATCAAACCTCCCAATTTTAAGTAAAATCATTTAAAAAGCTGTTTTTTTAAACAGCTGAACAATTACCTAATAATAAATGTCTTGTTTTGATGTCTTCCAATCAGGATTTCAACAACATCACAGCACTGAGACCACTCTTGTCAAGGTCCTCAATGACATTCATTTAAACACAGACAGTGGAAAAATTTCAGTCCTAGTATTACTGGATCTCAGTGCTGTGTTTGACACGGTCAACCACAATATACTACTGGACCGACTGGAAAACTGAGTGGGACTCTCTGGTACAGCACTTAATTGGTGTAAACCTTATCTAAATGATAGAGACTACTTTGTGTCCATAGGTAATTGCATATCTGAGCGGATGAAAATGACAAGTGGAGTACTCCTGGGCTCCATTCTGGGGCCTGCACTATTCAACATTTACATGCGCCCTCTAGCTCAGATAATGGAAAACAACTAAATATGTTACCATAGTTATGTAGATGACACACAAATTTACATAACCATATCACCAGGGGACTATAATCCAATACAAATGCTGAGTAGATGTGTTAAACAAATCAGTGATTGGATGTGTCAGAGTTTTCTTCAGTTAAACAAAGATAAGACTGAAATAATTGTTGTTGGAGCCAAGGAAGAACGACTAACAGTCTCTGCTCAGCTTCAATCTGTAATGTTGAAAACTACAAACCAAGCCAGAAACCTTGGTGTAATCATGGACTCAGACCTGAATTTCAGCAGCCACACTAAGACAATTACAAAGTCAGCCTACTATCACCTTAAGAATATATCCAGGATAAAAGGACTTATGTTTCAGCAGGATTTGGAAAAACTTGTACATGCTTTATCTTCAGCAGACTCGACTACTGTAACAGTGTCTTCACAGGACTCTCTAAAACGATTCAGAACGCTGCTGCTAGAGATCTTTACACTGGCTTTCTGTCTGTCAAAGAATAGATTTCAAAATCCTGCTGTTTGTTTATGAAGCACTGAATGGTTTCGGGCCACAATACATTTCTGATCTGCCGCTACGTTATGAACCATCCAGATCTCTGAGGTGGTCAGGTACAGATCTGCTTTCAGTCCCTAGAGTCAGAACTGAACATGAAGAAGCAGCATTCAGTTATTATGTGCCATATATCAGGAACAAACTCCCAGAAAACTGCAGGTCTGCTCCAACTCTTATCTCTTTTAAATCAAGGCTGAAGACCTTTCTGTTTGCCACAGCCTGAAGCAATTTCAAGGCTTTGAACTGCACTGTGACTTTTATTTTCTAGTCCTGTCTCTTTTAAACCTATTCTATTTTAGCTTACTTTCCTATTTCTTAACTTTTAATGTTTTGTTTGATGTCTTCCTACTTGTTTTTAATGTATTTTAAATGTCTTTTAATGTAATTTGTATGCCCCTGTAAAACACTGAGTTGCCTTGTGTCTGAATTGTGCTATACAAATAAACTTGCCTTGCCTTTTAAGAGACATATTTTCACTGAAATACACTGAACAAAAATATAAACGCAACACTTTTGTTTTTGCTCCCATTTTTCATGAGCTGAACTCAAAGATCTAAAACTTTTTTTATATACACAAAAGATCCATTTCTCTCAAATATCGTTCACAAATCTGCCTAAATCTGTGTTAGTGAGCATTTCTCCTTTGCCGAGATAATCCATCCCACCTAACAGGTGCGGCATATCAAGATGCTGATTAGACAGCATGATTATTGCACAGATGTGCCTTAGGCTGGCCACAATAAAAGGCCACTCTGAAATTTGCAGTTTTGCTTATTGGGGGGGTCTTGGGGGGTCAGAAAACCAGTCAGTATCTGGTGTGACCACCATTTGCCTCAAATCTCCTTCGCATAGAGTTGATCAGGTTGAAAAAAATAAATTAGAAGAGAGAAAAGTAGCAACTGGGCATCATGGGTGAAAGGCATGGGGACTGGGAAGCAAAGAAACCAGGAGACAGGGCTGAAGGGTGAAACAGGTGTGGGGTGTGACCAGGAGGCAGGGGCAAAGGGCAAAGCAGGTCTGGGGGGGTGACTGAGAGGCACCAGGGACTGGAGTTGGCCGGGCTGCCGACTGAGGACCAAGGACTGGAGTTGGCCAGGCGCTGACGGGGAACTAGGGGCTGGAGTTGGCCGGGCCACCAGCGGGGAACCGGGGCAAAGAGTAAAGTAAGTCTTGGAGGTCACCAGCAGGCAGGGGCAATAGATGGAAGCCCACAGGAGGTAGTCCAAAGTCAACAGGCAACCAGGAGCTGATGTCAGCCGCGCCACCAACTAAAAAATAGGAGCTGATGTTGGCCGGGCCAGAGACTGGATTTGGCCAGGCTGCCATCTGAGGTCCAGGGGCTGGAGAGATGTCAACCAACCAAGGGCATCTCAGGAAGAGGCTCTGAACCAGATGAGGTGTCGGATGATGCACGAAGAGACTCGGAGCCAGGAGATGCATAGGTCAACCCAGAAACAGACAAGTTGTCGGGCAAACCAGTAACAACAACCAGGTGTCAGCCAGGCCCCTGACGTAAGAACAACAGAGGCATCAGCCAGGACCCCCATTGCCAGGACAGGAGAGGCGTTAGCCGAGAACCCTGACACCATAACAGACAAGATGTTCGGGTGCACTGGGCAGCTGGACCTCTGAGGCACTGGGCGGTGAGGCCGAAGCGCTGGGCAGAGGTGACAAGGAGGAGGTGGGCAGCAGTGACGAGGAGGAGCTGGACACTTGAAAGGCATCTCGAGTCTTGGTGTTTAAAAGGGGCCCTCCTGATAGCCAGCTGGGTCCCCCAGAAGGGAGACTCCTGAGACCTGTCTAAGGAGTCACTAGGCTGGAGGCCAGCCAGCTCAGTAATAGTCTTTGATTGATGGTTAGCAGGCCAGTGACTAGCTGGTGCAAGGTAGGAAGGCTGCAGGCTCACAATCCCTAATTGACCAAGGCTGAAGTGCAGACTGGAAGCTGGGATGCTTGTGCTGAGGTTTGGGCTGGTAGCGGGGATCACGGGGCTGAGGCCTGGTGGCTTGGAGTGAAGCCTCACAATCTACAGCCTCCCAGTGAACTGCCATCAACAAAGCAACCAGAGCTGGGTGGATGAGAAGCTGGAAAACAGTTGCATGAGTATTTGCTGGGTGCATGACTGGTTGGTTCGTAGTGTCACAGTGGCCAAATGGTCAGGACCCAAATGCAGATTCCATGGAAGGCAGATAGAAGAAAAAAAATCAAGCTTTAATTAAGCTGATTCTCCAAATACAAAAAATACAAAATACAAAAGATAAGCAACAATGGCAGGCCAAGAAAAGTCCGAAAAGCAAAGACAAAGCAAAGACAGTCCACAAAGCAAGACAGTCACAATTCAGCTTACAAGACTTAAGTTAACGTGAAAAACTAAACAAACCAGGGAGATACAGGGAGCATGGGAAATCCCAGGTATACACAAGTAGAGCACAAGACCAGGGGACAGGCAGGGCAAACAAATGAAAAAACGAAGAGTGGGGAAAAAACAGGTTTAAATACAGAGAGTGATCAACTAATGGAACACAGGTGTGGAGCAGATAGGCCGGGAAAACAGACAAAAGGAGGATGTAGAAAGTGAAACATGACACAGGAACCCTGCACATTGCATATTTGCATGGTCACACTTCACATCATATATTGCAGTTAAGTTATGTACACATACAAGACAGTTACTGTATATAGTATGTTTATCTTTATTCTAAGAGTTTTTATTATATATTCTATTTAAATTGTTATTTTATTCTTCAAATATTCTCTTTATTATTGTCTTACTATAGACTTACTCTTGTGCTGCTACTATTTCCCTCTGTACTGCTATGTTACCTGCAAATATCTCCCAAGGGGGATCAATAAAGGAACATCTTGTCTTATCTTATCATGAGCATATGAACTACAAAATAAAACAGGAATTAACCATCCAAAAATCCAAACCATGACAGCCCAGTGGTGAGACAGTGGCTCACTCCACTTCCTTGGAGCTTTAGCGTGACAATGTTCAATTTGTCTTTTCAATTTTATGAATTATATATTGATATGTCGATTTGATGAAATGATGGCCTATGTTGCTCGCAGTTTTCCAACAGTTCCCATGCAAAAAGTAAAGGCCAGTTTAAAACAAATATTCAAATATATGGAATCAAGCCAGCAGATTGGCGTTGCATTGCCTTGGCCTGTCAAGTGGTAGGTGTCTGGTTAGTGCGTGTCTGGATGCAGGATGCTACATTGCTTTAGCAGGAGGTGAGACAGCAGAACATCTCTCTTGTCAACTTGTAACCACAGTGATAACAGTGTGGTAACAGTGCATCCTTAAAAAAAATATATTTTCAAGAGTTAAAGTTAACAGTGTTCACCAGATGTTAAATTTCTGATGCTAAGATGTCGACCATATTATCTGCCCAGAGAATTCACCGGTGTTGTTATTGTTGCTCTGTACATTCTCCCAGATGCAAACTCAAAAAATGCGCTGCAGGAATTGTATGATGTCATCAGCAGCAACATGACTAAGCAACTGCATGGAATTTTCATTGTAGCTGGTGATTTTAATCAAACAAACCTCAGAACTGTTTTGCCTAAATTTCATCAGCATGTCCAGAGCCCCACCAGAGGAAGATCCTGGACCAAAATATTCCTGACAGCTACAAAGCCCAACCACGTTCTCACTTTGACCTGTCGGCAGTGTTGCAGCATTACAAAAGTAACAAAAGTTACAAAAGTAACACGTTAAAATTTGTTTTAGCGGTAGGGGAGTAGTATAACCCCGCCCCCTGCACTCAGGCCTCTCTCCGAAGGCGCTCCCCCAAAACCATAAACGCGCACTGTCCGACAACTGCCAAATACTGCTGACAGAGTCCGAGTCCTCACGAGCGGTGGGAAGAAGAATCAGTGCATCGTTTTCATCACAACCTCTAACTACAAGTAACTACCTCATGTCACATTCACCTGTAACTAAACACTTAATATTATCATATTGAACGTCAACAACCAACACAGCCATTGCTAGTACTGACAGCTGTCAAGCTAGCTTTGTTAGAATTCAGACATTGTTTTGAAAGTGTATTTTGATGTTGTAACTTATTGCTGGTTAGTTAGCAGCCGCTGGCTATGGTAACGTCAGATATCGCAAAGCTAAAACATCAAGATTAGTGGTGGGCCTACTACATGATTTTTTTGTTTGTTACCCTCAGACAAATGTGAATATTGTATTGGACTCATGATGATACGATGTTTTGCATGTTAGAGCTTCCACGATGAGAGCATCGTTGACTCTGATGACGAGTACATGCCAGAGTGAAGCACATCATCCCATCAGGGAGGATGACGGGAGGGCAACCAGCAGTGTCTGAGGAAGTGGAGGCAGAGGCCATGGACGTGGGAGGGCGACAGGTCAAGGAGCAGATGTTCATACGTCGAGTAGAAGATCTTCAAGCTCAAAGGATTGCACATGAGCAGGTCAGCGTCTAAAGTAGAACATTACTGGTGCTTTTTTTCTGATAAACACCACCTACAACTAAACTACTGTTTGTACAGTATATTGACCAGGCATGTAACTTGGACACACAAGTGCCCTAATTAGAATCAAATTTTTAGTAGTAGTTTTCCACAATTTGATTTTGTGTTTTGGTACATGACAATAAACACAGTAAGTATAAAAATGTAAAGAATGGTAAAGGGCTGGTACTTCAAGTCAAAAGCATGAATAGATGAAATGAAAAAAAAATGTTGTATAAACTGGGACATCTGTACAGTTTTGTCCAGTAATGCCCAAAGTATTCACCATTGAAAGTGTCTATGTTCACAGTATGCTGAGGACAGTCGAGCACTGTTCCATAAAAATATCTAATGTTGCTGATCTATTGCTTTACAGGCCAGAATTCGAGGACTACGTTTGGAGCTATCACATCAAGTGCTGGAACTCTGATTGTCACCTATTTATTTGTTGTTCTGTATCTCCTAATAAAAAGTAAGTCTTAAAAATTATAGATGCCTTTTCTTTACACTTCCAGCATAAACAACCAACCCATTACAGTTCTTACACTTTATGTGATGCACTAATAATAACAACTGAATTAGATAAGAATTGTTTATTGAATTTTTTGGAACACATGTAAATAAATAACACTACAAAAGTAGTATACCTTTTATCGTTTAGACAGTATACAGTACAATTAGCATAAACAACTTTATATAGGAAGGACATCCAGAGGTTTCTTATAAACACAGGTCAGTGTTGACCAACAGGTCAGGTTGCTGATGCTGCAATCCTCTACTGTTTTGGCAGTGATTGTCCTGTAGAAAGAATAGCACAATTACTTATCCGACAGTAAATACAGCTTTTCAAGGACCCTGAAATTACTTTCAATTTATTATAACCCCACAACTTTGGTTGCATTTTATGCAGTGACAAATATTCCTGAAAACAACCAGAAATAGCCTCAATTTCACATTCAGTAATTATTTTTACTATGCATTTTGACAGTAGTGTGTACAAGCTGTACTTGCTGGACTTTTTGTTGTACACCTTGGAGTACCTGGCCGAAGAGAAAGGAGTTCCATCATCTCTGCAAAAGTTTTATAATAATTATATAATTATAATAATAATTACAGAAAACTAGATAAGGATGGAGAGCTTAATGTGTTTACAGGACATAAAGTTACATCTGAAAATGTTTATGGGGCATACAAATGTTATTGATTCTCTCAAAGACAACACGGGACTGTTGCTGTGTAAAAAAAAAAAAAAAAAAGTGTGTGGTTGGGTGGGTGATGGGAAGCTTCTGTGATGGGTGGCTAGTGATTATTTATAGGGATTTTTAGGTGCATTCTGTTTCCCACATTTTACTGTGGTCAGCTGACAGATCATTAATTAAAATGCAAAGTCTATTTTCTTAAAAAAATGTCTTACTAATATGCAATACTCTCAAGCGTTAAGCTAACGTGACTGTTAGGACCAGTACTTGAAGCATTTTCCCGATGCAGCTAATGAAATGATGCCATTTCTTTTTGTATTGTATCCCTGCTAAGGAGCACATTCATGTACATGAATCAAACCAACTTGATATGAAAGAGGTACACACATAGATATGAAATTTATCCATCAAAGATACATACTACATGATTAACAGTGGTCTGATCCATGTTGCTACCAGCATCAAGTTACACTCACATGTCAGAGAGAGACTCTGCAGGACTCTGGAAACATCAGGACATGGTTCTGTCATGAATGACGCTTCAAGGCTGGAAGTTGATGCGTCCCTCTCATAACTGTAGGACACAGAAATAGGCAACATCAGCACATTTGTAAAACGTCCAGTTCAAAGTCTAAATGTCAGATAAATACCATCTAACGACATCTGCTTACAAATACAATTCAAACTATATTCACAGATATATGCAATCTTCCCATGACCTCCGAACAGTGGACAGTGGCTCGTCTGGCTAATGTCCAAACAGCCCAGGGTAGCAGTGCATGTGTGAACACTGCTATATGGATTAGATCCACAGGATGTCTAAACATTGGTCTGCGTGTAAACGGTAACGTTACATGTAAATATGTTTCATACGGCAGTAGTCTATCATAGCTAGCTAGCTAACATTAGCTACAAGCTGATGATGCTAATGATGGGCAAATGCATACGACAGCAACAGAAGGAGCTAGCGTTAGCTACGTTGACTACATAATGCAGACTAATAATACATTTCCCCAACCAAAACAAACCAGTTCATTCCCTGTCCAACAGAGACACAGCTACCATGGCGTCCGTTTTCAGGCCTTCAACTCCATCAGTTGTCTCCATCGTTGAACAGCCACTCCAATGTTGGCTCTTGTTTCACCTCTTGAGATATTCAACTTCTTTTTGTTTGTAGCCTTCTCCAATTCGGCCTTTTTAGGTTCACTGTTTTGAGGTCATACAAAGTGGATTTTTTTAAAATGATGACTACTTTTCACTGTGGTCTAAATTTGTGATGAACCGCGATGCCTGGCTCTAAAAACTGCGGCCGCCTTGATCTCGTGAGGTTATCGTTGCCGGAGCGTGCATGACGTCAGAGCAAGTCGGGATCAAGTCGGACCTATTACAGCCCTGTCACTGCCAGAGACCATGGATTTTTTTTTTTTGTTTGCTGTCAAATCATTTAATATTTTGATTACTGTCCTGATGTTAAGAAATGTTATACAAATATGATAAAAAAATGACTTTGAACAGAATTACCTACCCCAGCTTTAAGTAAAACAATCTGCAACTGGATATTGGACTTCATCACAAGCAGACCCCAGATAATTTGGATTGGCAGCCACACCTCCTCCACGTTAGTGCTCAACAACCCCCAGAGCTGCATGCTCAGCCGCCTCCTGTTCATACTGTACACCCATGACTGCACTCCCAGACATAAGGAGAACCCTATTTTGAAAACAATGATCAGAGTTCATATCGAGAGGAAATCAACAATCTTGCAGAGTGGTGCACAGAGAACAATCTACTGCTTAACATCAGCAAAACCAAGGAGCTGATTGATGATTTTAGGAGGCAAAGACACACACCCGTGCCTACATCAATGGAGCTGAGGTGGAGCAGGTGAACAGATATACAGTTGCAATCAAAATTATTCAACCCCCACTACAAATTAGGTTTACTGGCAACATGTACAAACTAGCAGCTGTTTGCAATAAACAAATCAAACAAGAACAATTTAAATATCTCAACACAACTAATACTACAAGTGGTTTCTCAAAATTCAACACAAAATGCCACTTTTAATGACTACTGCAGTCTCAAAATTATTCAACCCCTTCATGACAAGCATCTTTAGTACTTAGTAGAGCACCCTTTTGCTGTTATAACCTGCTGCAAATGTGATGCATAGCCAGAAACCAGCTTCTGGCAGCGTTCCTGAGGAATCTTAGCCCATTCCTCATGGGCAAAGGCCTTCAGTTCACTAATATTCTTGGGTTTGCGTGCTGCAACTGCCTTTTTCAAATCCCACCAGAAATTTTTAATGGGGTTCAAGTCAGGCGACTGTGATGGCCACTCTAGTATCTTCCAGGACTTCTTCTGAAACCAAGCCTTGGTGGACTTTGAGGTATGCTTGGGATCATTGTTCTGTTGGAAGGTCCAATGACGCCCAAGCTTCAGCTTCCTCACAGACAGCATGACATTTTCTCCCAGGATTTCCTGATACTTGATTGAATTCATCTTGCCCTCCACATGCTGCAGGTTTCCAGTGCCAGAGGAAGTGAAGCAGTAGTGCATTGAGTGTAGGATTTAATGTTGAATTTGGATAAAATCCTTGTAATGTTAGTTTTATTTAACTATTTAAACTGTTCTTGTGTAATTTGTTTATTGCAAACACCTGAACAACTTAAAATTTTGCCAATAAACCTAAAATGCAATGGGGGTTGAATAATTTTGATTGCAACTGTAGGTTCGTTGGAATCACCATCACTGAGAACCTTTCTTGGTCGTGTCACCACACTGGTTTAAAATCGGCGACTCAAACCACCCAGAACATCATTGGTAGTCATCTACAAAGCATCAGTGGAATCGGTGAACTGAGATCTATGTGCAGTAGGGGTGTAACGATTCATCTATTATATCGATGAATCAACTTATATTCCTACGATCCAACTACATTGATCTGTGCTTGGCAAGTTGGCCTTCCGGGCGACATATATCGGTTAAACATCGTTTGAAATGGTAAAGAATCGATTGTATCGATACTAGGAAATTGCACATTGGATTTAAGTACGGCAAACTTTATGGATGTGTGTTTTTTTATCACTTTTAACGATAAAGACACGTTAAACGTTACTCGATTCAGTCTGCCTGTCTGTGACGTCATCGGCACATGCTGGCAGCAGCGCAAATCTCAGAACGACAACAAAATGCAGCATGGCGGATGGCAGAGGAGACTGCTAGGAGCTATGGTCAAAAAGTCATTGGTGCCTGTCATGGTGGCAACCTAAGAACCTGCTGGTGGACCCTATATCTGACCAAAATGAGAGCTGTGTCTGTATACTCTGCATGAAGTCAAGCACATTTCCAGTGGGTGTTGGACTCCATTAGGCTTGTTCCTTGTTCCTGGTCCAGTTGTAATATTCATGGACAGGACCTCAAGGCACAGCCGTTGTGAGGGGAGTGTCCATTTGTGAACATCAGAATTGCATCTCTGCACTTTACAGATGACGTGTTCTTCTGGTTTCTTTGGTCGGTGGCCTCCAGCAGGCACTTGGGCAGTTTGCAGCCCAGTATGAAGTGGTTGGGCACCGCTGAGGCCATGGTTCTCTGCTGGAAAATGGTGCATACCCCCCTCTGCTTGGACGGTGAGCTCCTGTCCCAAGCGAAGGACTTTAAGTATCTCTGGGTTTTGTTCAGGAACTATGGGAAAATGGAGTGTGAGATGGACAGGCAGTTTGGTGCAGCTTCAACAGTACTGCAGGTGTTGTGCTGGACCATCTTGGTGAAAAGGGAGCTGAGCAAGAAGGCAAAGCTGTTGATTTGCCATTCGATCTATATTCCAACCTTCACCTATGGTCTTGGGCTGTGAGTAGTAACCGAAAGAATAAGACTGCCGATACAACCGGCAGAAATTACTTTCCTCCGTGGATGGCTGGGCTCAGTCTTAGAGATAGGATGAGGAGCTTGTACTACATCTACGGTGGCTTGGAGTAAAGCCGCTGCTCCTTTGCATCAAAACGAGCCAGCTGAGGTGGTTCAGGCATCTGCTTAGAATGCTTTCTGTGTGCCTGGGCACTTACAACTGGGAGGAGACCCAGAACTCACTGGAGGGATTATCTGATCTGGCCTGGGAATGCTTCAGGATCCCCAAGGAGGAGCTGTAAAGCATTGCTGGGGATAAGGACGTCTAGAATAACCTACTAAGCCTGCTGCCACCGTGTCCCTACCCTGGATAAGTGGAAGACAATGGATGGATGAATGGAAAATGTTACTACCAGAAACACTAGAACCCTTCCCTGCATGTGGTAACTACCCAAAACTCCCTAACTCAGCTAGCGCAAGCAGTTTCCTCATGAGATGGCCTATATTTTTTTTGTCCCCCTTATGTTTCACTCAAGTCATCCCCACTGACTTGAGCAAATTGAAGAACAGAATTAAAGTAGGAAAAACATGGAAAACATGGTGCATTGTGAGATGCAAGTGTGCGTGTGTGTGTGTGTGTGTTAGAGAGAGAGCGAGAGCGATTGAACATAAAGGCAAACATAGGATGAAGCAGAACACTGCAGCTGCATAACTGCAGGCTAGGAGCTGCCTTTTAGCCATTCACTTGACAAAAGACAAGCTCCATTTTGCTCTACTCTTTGTTTTTTTCTCTTCCACCTCCATCCTATGGGCACATCTTAATTTTGCTACCCCACAGATTAACACACACACAACCACACACTCACACATACATACAGACACTCACACACACACACACACACACACACACACACACACACACACACACACACACATTAGTCCAGCCTATAAGGCTTTAAAGAGGGCTGTTATTCACACATACACCTGCTCTACTACTCAATAATTCCTCATTACAATCACAATTTTTTATTGATTACATTTTAGACAATTTGGAAAATTATACCTAAAATAAATAATTCAATTTCATGATTTTCTCGTATATATTTTCTCAAGAAAAAAAATTAAAATAAAATAACATGTAATTCTCAAAATTTCAACAAATTCAAACAGTTCCATTAGACCATAAAAGTTTGTGCCATGCTCAGCTCTCTGCTACTTTGAGTTTCTCTTCAACAGAAACATGGCTTTCATTCACTAATTTAGTTGCATCTACTTTGCTGGGTTTTTTTAAATTTATTGCTGTTGAGTTACTGTCAGTTAAACTTATAAATAGTCAAGTCAAGTACTTTAGAAAAATAGTGTTTCTGTCTCTGGGTTTCTATGACATTCAGTGATTTAATTAATTTATCTGTCACAGCAATCTTTTGAATTTGAGGTGCAGTATTTTTCTGATCATGCATCTGACAAATATATACAATATGAACATAATTGAAAAAAGAAATTGATATATTAATTAGAAAAGTTAATTTATTGTCGTATTAATCACATAATTCAAAAATAATATTGAGAAAAATTAACAAATTAGTCAATAGATTATAATAAAGGATATAAAGAATAAATAGAAAAATAATCGTTAGGTGAAGTCCGAGAATACTTTAAAACCACAACTGTGTCGGTGCTGGTTATACCTAACAAGGTTTTGCTAATTTGAGTTTTAATATTAATGTTAACCCAATTAAGTTAGTGTGGAGTGTGAGGTCATTTGAATGAGCAATTCTCGAGAAAGCTGCCATCACCAATACCACAGACTTAGCAATCAAACAGGCACATTTTGAACAGGCACTGCAGTAGTTGTAAAAACATTGTAGACTCAGCCGAAGAGGACCTGGCTGCTCCCTCTGTAAATATAAAGAGCTCAGGTGATTATACACTGATGAAGATATATTTATGAATATTATATATTTAATATATATTTTTTCCATAAGATACAACTACATCCTGCACATTGTACCTTAAAAAAAGAAAAGAACAGGCAAACCAATGACACCATTTAATGACTGGATAGTTCCACAGCGCACAGTTGGTATTTTATGTTTGTTTAGTAGCAAATGAGAAAATGTATACAACTTGGAGTCACAAGGATCTTGAATTAAATGCCCTCTCAAACACACACACACACACATACAGACACAATAATTTTTAAACTGACTGCATTTGTTTGTCAGAAGATATTGCCTTTTTAGTTAGAATACACCCTGTAATGTTTCCATGTCTACTAGTTCAGTATGCTATTTGTCAAGTCATTTTAAAAATGGTCCATTAAGCTTGCCCTCAGGAAATGTTATGATGTTCTAATTTGATCACATTGTTACCTTAGCATGCAGAAATAATATAAAGGCAGCTGTGGGATGAGTAGGTTGTGGCAGCCTGAAAGTCATAATATTTGGCCAACCCACAACCACAGTTTCAGTTAAATTCCAAACTGTAACCCTGACATAAGACTTCCTTGAAAAAAAAAAATCTTAATCTAAGTGGGACTTATCCTGGGTCAAAGGTATTTTTTTTCAAAGCATTTCAGTAAAAAAAAATTCATTTTTGGCGACTTGTGTGATGGTATCAAAACAGACATCATTTCAGTTTCAATGTGCCATCTATGTCAGGTGACGTAGTATAAGGAGCAAGAATAGTTTGTATTAGGATTAGGCTGGGCTACTTGGACAGGGCGAACATAAGACTTTCTCCCAGGAGACAGGGCCCCCTTTCAAAATAGCTCAGTCTGCTCTGTTTGGTCAGCTCACACTGAGCCTGAGCCAGCACTGTTCACTATTTCTCAGGTCAGCTCCACTGGTGATTTAAGCTTCCAGTTACCTGCACTTCTAAACCAAAAACCACCGCACATGTTAGAGAAGGAACATGATCAATATTAGCCTTGACCTTACTGCCCAGTGGGCCACCACCAATGGTACAGCTTTGTATGGCATCAGCAAGCTAACTGCTGGCATGGATCCTGGATCAAAATGGGCTCCCTTTCTTGCTGAGCCAAAACTGCAGTATAAACACACAAAAAGCAACATGATTAAACAGTTACTGGCATCAAACCTATTTCTCGTTATTTTGTTGGCTTCAAATGAGGTTTAACATTCACATAGTTTCTCTTGACTGTTTTTCGTACAACAACATTAGTCCATCATTGCCCCAAACTGGAAGTAGCCACATTAGCCAAGCAACATGCTAAGCAGGCTGACACACACAATTAACAGTAAAACATCATAAAACATGGCAAAACTTACAGCTTCCAAGACATCAGGTCACAGACAGCCAGTACAATCCCATCTTGAGCTTGTACCACTACTGGCTGATAATGATAATGCTGTCTGTAGTAAAATGTACACAACCTTGAGCTTGAGAAGTTACCTAAGCAGTCCAGGAGTAAAATTCACTCACAGTTCAAGAGTTTTCCAGTCACTGTGGGGACATTTCCATTACATTGCCATCAAAAAAAGTTAATCCACTGGGTATTTTAATGTCATCCGAGACTGGGGAGCAATGTAGTAATTGCTGGTCTGTGCAGTTGAAAACAGAGCAGATGTGCTCAACTCTTACCTTTGAAATAATCCTAGCGGTCAGGTGCTTACAAGAAAAATCATGGCGGAGCTTTGCAAAGGCAGTTCTAAAGCTGTGGGGGGACATACTCAGATTGGGTGTGGTATTATTCTAATAAGCCTCCTCATGATGTTAGGAGGTCAAGTTTTGAATGTCTTATTTAATTCCATGGTTTCTGCCCCAGACAGGCCACAAAAAATGACTGGTTTGTCTTATTGGGTTGTCACTAACAAAGGTTTTTCATACTCTGTCCCCTTTAACTTACTTAACTAATGTTCTTTTAACCCAAACCACAATCATCTCCTAAAATTAACCAAGTTGGTGCCTATACAAAACCAAGCTGCAACCATTTCACACGATTAACCTCGTGTTTACTATATTTACTATGATAATAAAGGTCACTTGATGCTGACAAAAGTCACCTGACTATTGTAACCATGACGACGAAGGTGACCTTGTCCTTTCCTTCACAGCCAAAGCTCATAAAATGTGAAAGGTTTCTCAGCGAGCTTTTTTTTGACTAACTGAACTTTAATATTTATTATTGATTACTTGACCATGGAGCCCTGCATGTGCACAACTGAGTGTTATAGTTTAGAAGTGAAGGGACACTAACCAAGTAGCTCTATTTGATGAGATGGTTTGAGAGCATATTCAGGTTTTTGTTTTAAAGGCAATAGAGCTTATCACATGCAGCTGTAGTAGTCACCACTTACTTTTCGTATCTCCACGGAGGCTGCCTCTCCTCTTTGCTCAATTAGGATTTTCTGGTTTCTATACCTGACAAAAATAGCCATAGGCAATCCCAAGATGCGGGCAGCTGTGGCTCAGGGGTAGAGCCAGTGTCTTGTTATTGGAAGGTGAACTACTGCTGGTGAGTAAGGAGAAATTGTAAATTCAGGCATTCTGAGCAAAGTTAGTTGAAATTTTTAATCTTGTCTAGATACTTTTTGTGTCAATTCTTGTGAAACTGTTGAAGCTGAGTAGCTATCAGTGAGTTTCTGCCAAGTCAGGTGTGTTGAATAGGTTTGATTGCAGGGCAGAGCTAAGCCTGCATGAGGTAAATCTAGCACATATGGGCTAGTCACTACGGCGTCAGGACAGCCAAACGAAGACTGTCGAACAAAGACTTAGGGAGTCTCTGCGGGAGTCTATTGAGGAAGTCCAAGTAACTCACTGTCCACCACAGATCGCAGCCATGAGCCCCAGCTCATCCCAGTCAGGACATCTAACCGAAGATTCCACCGGAGACCCATTGCTCGAGGCTGTAACCCAGCAAATCTCTGCTACCCAACATTCTCCACCGGTACTGAACTTGAAGTACTAGGGGGGCTATGGAATTGCCAGTCTGCAGTCAAGAAGGCAGACACCATTTCAGCCTGTGCCTCCCTGCAGACTCTCCACTTCATGGCTCTTACGGAGACCTGGATCACTCCAGAAAACACTGCCACTCCAGTTGCCCTCTCAACTGCCTACGCATTCTCACACTCCCTGAGACAAACAGGTCAAGGATGAGGAACTGGACTCCTCATCTCACCCACGTGGTCCTACCAGGTCCTTACCCTCGACCACCTACCCAGATCTGCATTTGAATTCCACGCTGTCTCTGTCACCCTTCCTTTCAAGCTCAACATTGTGGTGATCTATCGCCCTCCCGGTCCTCTCTGTGACTTCTTTGATGAGATGGACACCCTTCTAAGCTGATCCCCTGACGATGGCACACCACTCGTCGTCCTGGGTGACTTCAACATCCCCCCAGAGAAGCTGCACTCATCTGAATTCATCAGCTTCTTCTCTGCATTTGACCTCACACTCTTCCCCTCTCCACCCACCCACCGGGCCAGGAACCAACTTGACCTTGTCTTCACAAGGTCCTGTAGTACCTCGGCACTCTCTGTTACCCCGCTCACTGTGTCCGACCACCAATTTGTCGCTTTCTCTCTCCCCTTGAAGTCCACCAACTACAACTGTCCTCCTACCTTTCACAAAATGACCACCTTAACCCTAATCAGTCAGGCTTTCAGGACTACTCACTCCACTGAGACGGCCCTCCCCATAGTGACTGAGTCGCTCCGTGCCGCCAGAGCCCCATCCCACTCGTCAGTCCTTATTCTCCTCGGTTTATCCTCTGTGTTTGACACAGTCAACTACCAAATCCTCCTCTCCACTCTAGCCGAACTTGGCATCGCTGACTCTGCTCTAACCTGGTTCACATCATACCTGACCAATCGCACCTTTCAGGTCACATGGAATGGCTCCTTTTCCAAACCCTGCTTTCTGGAAACTGGTGTCTCTCAAGGCTCAGTACTAGGACCACTTCTGTTTTTACTATACACTAGATCACTAGGCTCTGCAATCACATCACATGGATTCTCCTACCACTGTTATGCTGACAACACCCAGTTGTTCCTCTCCTTTCCCCCATCCTCCAATACCCACATTGCCACGCGCATCTCGGAATGTCTAGTAGACATCTCCGCTTGGACAACTGCGCATCATCTCAAGCTCAACCTTTTGTAAAACTGAACTCCTCTTCATCCCAGGGAAAGACTGCCCTCACATGGACCTGTCAGTCACTGTCGAGGACGTCACGGTATCGCCTTCATCGACTGCACCCCCAACATCACCGCGGTGGCCCGATCCTGCAGATTTGCCCTCTACAACATCCACAGGATCCGGTCTTTCCTCACAAAGGACGAAACGCAACTCCTGGTCCAAACGCTGGTCATCTCCCGTCTGGACTACTGCAACTTGCTATTGGCTGGACTCCCAGCCTCTGTGACTAAACTGCTGCAACGTATCCAGAACGCTGCAGCGCACCTCGTTTTCAATCTACCCAAATTTTCCCATGTGACCCCCCCCCCCGACCAATGTCAGGACAGCAGAGTCACTCACCATCTTCCGCAAAAGATTCAAGACTCACTTGTTCAGACTTCACCTCGACCTCTTCTATTTTTTCTACTTTATCGACGGTGATATGTTGTGGTTTCTTTCTTGTGACAAATGTACCTATTGTAAGTCGCTTTGGACAAAAGCGTCTGCTAAATGCCCTTAAATGTAAAATGTTAATGCTCGCTTTGGAAAGTCACCTAAGAAACCTACGTAACGTCACACACACCCTGGTCCCTCCTCATTCTCTCTTTTTCAACTCCTTAGTTCAGCTAGTGCTGAATGATTGATATTTTTTGGAGCCATATGTCACAGTCCTAATATTAATCATAAATAATATATTATTATTAAATGTGACATATTAAAAGATCACATTGTGAAGGTGAAAGTGGTAACATTAAATTGCAAGGTCCCTGGTTCATATCTCTGCCTTCATTTCCTTTCATCTCACCCCACCAAAAATAGGATCAAAAGAGGCACACACAGTAATTACATTTAATAAATATTTGTTTAACATTGGGGAAAATACACACTACATTTTTATGAATCTTGAATGTTGTATTTAGGAGTGGTTTTTAAGAAATTGATTTTGCGATTCAAAATGACCATCACTTGGGTCGGGTGGTGTATTATTTATTTGTACACAAAGAAAAACAGAGAGAGAGACAGAGAGAGAGAGAGAGATATCAAACATCCGCAGGTTGTCAAATATGGATACTGTAAGTTGGTGGCGGCCTGACATGCCTATCTTTTATAGTGAGAAAAAAAGTGTCAGGCCAGCCATATAAACTAGAAATAAATAGTCTAATGAACTTTACATTTTCAGCAAATAAACATACACATATGCATGGAATGTCATGCTAGAAAAATGATCACTGGATAAATACACTAAAAGCACTGCCATAATTTGTCATCCAATTAAGTACCACCAAACAGTATCACTTTATACAGAACCTGAACATCTGTTGAGCGTGTGTGTGTGACTATAATATCATATCTGATAATGATCTCCTCAACAAAGAGCTGTAAAGTCTACTCTGCCTCCAGAGGACCGGACACTGTCAGTTACCACAGCGGATGTGAGATAAACCCTGCTGAGAGGGAATATAAATAAGGCTGCTGGTCCAGATAATATACCTGGCCGTGTACTAAAAATATCATGCCGATCAGCTAGCTGATATTAATACTGACATTTTTAACATCTCACTCTCACACAGGACTGTTACCTCTTGCCTCAAGACAGCTTGAGTACATCACTCCGCGTCTGGTTATTGGACTTCCTCACAAGCAGTCCCCAGAGAGTTCAGATTGGCAGTCACACTTCATCTATGTTAGTGCTCAACATCGGAGCCACCCAGGGTTGTGTGCTCAGCCCCCTCCTTTTCACACTGTATACCCATGACTGCACTCCCAGACATCCGGAGAACTCTATTGTGAAGTATGTTGACGACACCACTATGATCGGCCATATTATAAACAACAAAGAGATCTCATTGTGATGGGAACTTTGTACTTCATGTAGAGGTATGTGAATTGAAGTCTTACACAGCCCTATTCAAAGTAACTGTTTAACGTGAACTGTGACCTGCACTGAAAAAAGGAGACTGGCCAACTCTTGGAGTTATGTAAGCATCTTGGGTGTATATGTTTTAAAGTTAAACGTAACTATACACTGTAGAAACTACATAATATGCAGAGAGGGTACATGAATTTGTTCAGATCATGTTGGGATGAAGTGAGTCAATAAAGTAGCGATGTTAATTATCGTGACCTCAGTCTTCTGTTTGAATTGGTTTGCCAACTGACTGTTCAGTTACATTGTGTGTTAACTGCACTGTGACCGTAGCGTTAGTGAGATTTGGCCATCGAGCAGCCTCTGCTAATGTCATCAGCGGCATTAAGTTAGCGACCCCCCCCCCCCCCCCAAACACTGTGTAATGAGACCATGAGCAGAAGGAGAGGAAATTCAAACAAAAAAGGACACATTAACTGGTGTGCGTCTGCTCTGTCTGAACAGTGGTAGCAATAATCACGTAGCGATGGCCTGCCACTGCCTAACGTACATAATGGAAACTCTTATCTTTTTCTGGGATACAAGCTGCTGGCTTTGCACAGTCAGCCCAGTGTTTGAACATGGAACATGATTAGTCTCTGTTCTCATCAGAGAAGGCAATAATCACATTAATTATTTGATATTTTACAATGGTTTATGCTAGTTTATGCAGTGTACCTAGATAAAGTTGCCGGTGAGTGTACATCTAATGTACTGTATGTTTATTGAAATACAGTTTTGTAATGCCTAGATTATTTTTTTCCTGTTTTGCTGCAGAGTGACAGACAAACTCAAGTCTGCATATCACCTGGAGTCCGCTGATGGATTATGGGCTCAAGTTTTTGTGGTGAGACCAGGACGTTGTATTTGCTCTTATAGTTACCGTAATTATAATGCATTACAGATTTTAATGAATCACTCAGCACATGCATTTTTTTCCAGGATCTCCAACCCTACCTTTTATCCTTCTTTGTTTCCACTTCCACAGTTAATGGTGCTAGAAGTGTTCCAGTGACAGAGTGAATGTGGCAATGCAAGACCTGCCCTTCAGTTTTTCCAAGTAGGTCCTATATTCTGAAGCACTATTTGAGTCAGACATAGACATTATGGGAATAACAATCGTATTCCATGTGTGCATGCAAGCTGCCCATGCACTTTTAGAACGTGGAATGCACTGTTAATTCATTTGAATAGATGTCATGTTAATAAAACTAATCGTCATCAGTCAGAGAAATGTACATTTAGTTGTCATTTGTGTCCTTGTAAGGATCTTGTGTCTGAGAGGGATTACTGGACTCACGTTAATGCACATTTGAAGAAAAATTAGGTTGTAACGTGTATGTTCTTGGATTGCAAATTTCAAACAAACATCTTAGGCTCATTTAAGTCCCACGAGAGCAGAAAACACAGGTCTTTTTCACCAAACGATTTTAAACCAGGAATTGTAGTATCAGCCACCCTCGCTTCACAGAATCTGCTTCAAATACGTCTGATGATGACATTGGTGAGGATGCTCAACACGGTAGCAGTACTGGTGCTCTAAATGACCTAGATGTAATCGAGCACAGTTTGGCAGCAGCTTTGTTAAAATTAGAACATTTTTCCCATGTACCAAGCAGAGCAATCAATGATTTTTTTCACCACTTAATTGGCTGTCTCTCAAAATCTCATGCTGAAGGTGTTGTAGTAGACATTTTTCAGAAGCACAAGCTCCAGGTTGACAGAGCTGTCATAGATGAAATAATCTCCTCTCTGTGCTCAGCAAATCCTCTAAATAAGGCCATAGAGAAGAATGGACCTTTGAGTTCTGCATATCAACGTAAGCAATATTACAAGGCAAACTTTAATGTTGTTAAACCACTTGAATATATTTTGGATGCGAAAGAGAACAAAACATTCCAGTACGTCCCTATCCTAGAATCCCTGCAAGTGCTGCTGAGTAGGAAATATATTGTGGACAAGATAGTTAGTAATCACGAAACACAAAGGGAGACAGAGACTGGAAAAGAAATTGTGTACAGGTCTTATAAGGATGGTCTGCATTTTAAGGAAAATAGTTTGTTGTCAGAGGAAGACCTAAGTGTATCCATAACTTTGTATGCTGATGACTTTGAGGTCTGTAACCCTTTGGGCACCTCCCACAAAACCCACAAACTTTGTGCTGTGTATTGGGTACTGAGTAACCTTCCCCCAGGGTCTCATTCTAGTTTGTCCTCAATTTTCCTGGTAATTTTGTGTAAAACGGACAATGTAAAGTCATTTGGTTATGACAAGGTTTTAGAGCCCCTAATATGCGACTTGAGGTCTTTGGAAGTTGATGGCATTTTTGTCCCACAACTGAACAAATCACTGAAGGGTACAGTGCAGACTATTGCTGCTGACAATTTAGGAGCACATCGAATAGCAGGTTTTGTGGAGAACATTACAGGCCCCTACTTTTGTCGTTTTTGTACAGCACCAGCTTCAGATATTCAATCGCATGAGGTTAGGTCAGGAACTTTCAGCCTCAGAACAAAAGAAACACATGAAACCCATGTCAGAGCAGCGCTAGATAGTGGCAGTAGCTTTTTTGGAGTTAAAAGAGCCTGTCCTTTTACTGGAGCACTGTCTCATTTTCATGTTGTCAGTGGCTACCCTCCTGACATTGCTCATGATCTTTTCGAAGGCATTGTGCCTGTTGAAATAGCACATTGCCTCACATTACTAATATCAAAGAAGTATATCACCTTGGATGACATAAACAGTTCCATTCTGCATTTCCCATACAAGTGGACAGACAAAACCAATAAGCCTCATACTTTGCCACAAAATCTTTCAAGCAGGAAAACCATAGGGGGCAATGCCCATGAAAATTGGAGCTTGTTAAGGATGCTCCCATTTCTAATTGGCCCCAAGATTCCTGAACATGAGCCAGTATGGCAGGTCTTGTTGGATCTAAAACAGATGGTTGAGCTAGTGGTTGCCCCAGTTCACAGTGACGAGTCTATCGCTTACCTTGAGAACAAAATTTCAGATCATTGACAAAGGTATCAAGAGGTGTTTCCTAATAAAAAAATGCTACCCAAACACCACTACATAGAACATTACCCACAACTGATACAGCTTTTGGGGCCTCTCATGGGACTTTGGACCATCAGGTTTGAGGCAAAGCACAGTTTCTTTAAAAAACTTATGAAACACACCAGTTGCTTTAAAAAACGTGCCTCTGTCTCTGGCTGTGAAACATCAGATTATGATTGGTTATCACTTGTCATCTCCAAATATTGATAAACCAGTGCTGGATGTATCAGATGTATCCACTGTCCCATTAGATGTTTTGAAGGAAGAGCTAGCTCAAGCTTTTAAACAGAAAGATCCTGATGTATTTGAAATAAACCTTGCAAAAAACGTTTGGAGCAAGGGAATAAACTACAGACCAGGTATGATAGTGGCATATGGTACTGAGGGTGGCTTGCCTGAATTTGGGGAAATCCATCAAATATGCATTCTGCAGCAGAGACTATTTTTTGTGTTGAAACTACTGTGTGGATGGTATTGTGAGCATTATGGAGCCTTTCAGCTGACTCCATCTCCAGCACGAGAACTTGCTCTTGTGGAAATCTCTGAACTGGTTGATGAGTATCCACTAGCTGCCTATGTAGTTTGGGGTGTGCGGATGGTGACCTTGAAGAGATCAATCTGTGTGTTCTGGTATGTAATAATATATATATATATATACACACACAATGCGATCATGTGATCGCCAAAGCTGCGGTTTTTGCAGCGCTCCTGACTGACCCAGGATCTGTTGTGTCAACTATTTTACACATACATGCCGTCTCTCTACCATCCTGCCAAGCTCACCAATCAGAAGCGGCATGCTACTCGTGGACAGGTCACGCTAACCAATCAGTATTAACCTGCTCCTTAACGTGTTCTGAAATGGCTTCAGCTGGACCAGAAGTAGAGTTAGGGAATTTAATCCCCAAGAAAAACAGCACATCGGTCATTTGGGAGTATTTCGGGTTTGAGGCTGCAGACGTGCACCAGAAACAGGTACTGTGCAAAACCTGTCGTGCTAAAGTTGCAACATCCAGCGGAAACACAACCAATTTATACCGGCACTTGAAAAATCACCACAGGCATTTGCATGACGAGTGCATGACGAAAAAGTCCGGTGAAAAGTCCGGTGAAAATGATACTCAGGCCCACTGTAGCAAACAGACTACAATTACAGCATCTTTTGCCAGTGTAATTCCGTATGACAAGAGCAGCCACACCGGGACACCGGGAATTGTTTTGTATTTTATTTAAAGGAACTTGGGGCAGGATCAAGAAATAAGACTCAATAGTGACACGACGGCCGTTGCGGCCGTTAGGGTAACTGCAGCCATCAGCCGTGCATGTTTCTTGTTAATAAATACATTTGGAAGCAATTTTTAACTTTAGTTTTCATCTTTGCATTACAGTAATAGCATTTAATATTTTAATGTTACTGTACATTGTGAATATTGCACTGAAGCTTGATTTGAAGGAAATCGCGAATCAAATCGAAATCGCAATATCTGCCAGAAAAATCGCAATTAGATCTTTTCCTAAAATCGTTCAGCCCTACTGTGATCCTACTTGTACTGTTTGGGTCCATTTGCCCTCTTTATCACCTTGGCAAAGTGATTCCAGTGCTGAGATTAAAACAAATGGTCCAAACAGTCCACTTTTTCTCCAGAGTCCCCCATCATGAAAGTGAAAAACCACCTTTTTTGACCCCTCTGCCACAGAGCAAAAAAAATATTGTTTCTCTTACATTAGGGATTACTGGGATACAGACCTGGAGTAAATCCAGGTTAGTGATAAAAATCATCCGGGAACTTCCAGAAAAAATGAGGACGAGAATTCAATCTTTACATTAGTTTGTAAAGCTTGAAGGCTCCTCTTCATTTGATCTGGAATTTGTTATGTCTGTATTTTTTTTTTTTTTTTCTCTCTCAGAAATTGACCATGAATGGCAGCATGGCAGGGCAATCTTTGGCTGTAGTAATCTGCTATGCTGCTTACATGGGTTTAAATAAACTATAGCATTAGAATTGCTGCATATATTTTATTTATATATTATATATATATATTTTTTTTTTTTTAAAAAAGCTTCAAGAAATGTTTTATCTTTAACCAGGACATGACCGAGGCCACTGCACTGAGTGCCATTGAGAAAATGACAGTGGGAATCTACTTCACCAGAGAGACGCCAGGCAATGGCTTTTCTGATGTTGGAATCATCATCGAGGGTGTGGTGGTTCTTCAAGATCTAGATAATGTGGCCCTTGCAACAGCCTTCCTGTTTGGACTTTTTTACTCTTTGAACATGAGGTATCTGCTACACTTTCGAAGTGATTCAAAAGGTGGTAATGGAGTTGGATGTGACTCAACTCTCGAGGAAAGCCCAAAGCTTAAAGACAAAACTGCTCCAGTAAGGCGAGTTCACTGTTGTTGTGCACGTGAGGTGGTTAGCTCCAGGTATGAGGACAATTAAAGCTCACACTTGCTCTCCTGCATTTTGGAGGTTGAATTTCCAGGTGAACAATCAGCAACCCACAACAAATCACAGCATCCATTGTTAAGTCCACCAACAAAAAAGAAAGTGTCAGTCGGTTAATACAGCTCCTTCACCAAGTGTTTATTCTTTAACTGCCATGTGGACAGAGCCAGTTTTTTCCCTCTTCCTCTCCTCTACAAGTTCTCTGATTGGCAGCATTCTTCAATCTTAGTTTCGATCTGTCTTTACAGGTGAAGAGATGGAGAACTGTACACAGTCTAAATAGCGCCATCAAGGCCGTGTGAAACAGTATGTTTAGTTTAATTCAGTTGGAGTAAAGAATTTTCAATACTTTTAAGAAGAATACTACTTCTAAGAAAACAACTCAGATATGGCTCTTGTAGGGATCGTTTTTCTTCATGTACAGGCCCTACCTGTGGGACCAGAGATGTGTTTAGGTTAGATGGTTTTAGGCTAATGTGTAATTTATGAAACTTTAACCTTGTGTAGATTATTTCAAGTTCAACTGCTGTTCCAATTGCTACAACAGTTTTGCATTAGATATTGACACAGTTCCTTAATCTTATGTACAGGGTGAATTCATGGCCGGACTGAAGGCAGTGTAACAGTTTTGAAATATTTACCTGTTACTTGTATAAGTGACACTTAAACCTTGAATCTTAGTTGATGACCAGATTCTTTTTTTTCCCCACATGGCATCTTTCAGATTATTGGAGACAAAACACGGGTATTTATTTTATTGCACTTTTTGTATTTGGGTCTGTAGATTTCAGTTACATATTTTAAAGGCAGTTGTCTCAAAATGAATGTATATTTGCTGTACACTCGCTGTATATTTCATAGCTGGAGTTATAGGACATTTTATTCATAAAACCTTAACTGCCATGTGGACGGGGCCAATTTTTCCCCCTCTTCCTCTCTGCTAAAAGTTCTCTGATTGGCAGCATTCTTCAATTTTAGTTTCTATTTCTCTTTACAAGTGAAGAGATGGAGAACTGTACACAGTCTAAATAGTCCCACCAGGGCCATGTGAAATGGGATGTTTCAGTTGTAGTAAAGAATTTTAAATACTTCTAAGAATACTGTTTTGAACCAAGATGTCACAATGAGGTCAGTCATTTCTGTTTATCCTATGGCTCTTGAATAAAGGTTTTGATATGCAACTGTTCATTTTTATTTTTAATTGGGGTAAAAATGGGTAATGTTAATGATTAAGAGAGTTAATAGAAAGGTATTAGACATTAAAATAAATGATTGCTGGAATGGCAATGGTAACTAACATTTTTGCATTTCAAATCAGTTCTATAGTTACATCGAATTGTTTACAGTTACAATTGTTATTTAATTTAATCTTGACAATAGAGACCTTGAACATAATGTTTGTATTGTTCTCTTCGAAGATGGTGCCTGTAACCTTTTTCAAAAGAAAAGGTCTAATTTCCATTCTGTGACTGAGTCGGTAAAACACTGAAAAACTGACATTACTTGTTCACTGTTGATTTGTATTACAGTAGAACAGTAATGTCAGTTCAATGCTTTACCTACTGTCACTGCAGTGAAATTAGACATTTTATTTTGAAAGGTTACTAGTGGTTACAGGCAACCATCTTCAGAGAACAATACAAACAATCTGGGGGTAGCGAGGGACACAGTCAGTGCACATACAGGCTGTCAGATGCTCTCTCAGTCTCCTGCAGCAGGTCGTATAATATGCAAATAAGGGCAAAATTTTCGTCAAATTTAACAAAATAAACCAGCACAAAAGCTTCCCAAGTTTTGCCGGGAAGGTAAAGCTATGTCACTATAGCGTCTTCATGTACCGTTAATTGGCAGTGGCAGTACTTGGAGGCGTTGGATGTACCGACACATAACGTCTCACAGGTGCTCAATTGGATTTAGGTCAGGGGAACGAGAGAGCCAGTCAATGGCATCAATGTCTTCGTCATCCAGGAACTGCCTACACACTCTGGCTACATGAGTCCAGGCATTGCCCTGCACTAGGAGGAACTCAGGGCCCACTGCACCAGCGTAAGGTCTGTCAATCGCTCTGAGGATTTCTCCTGATACCTAACAGCAGTCAGGGTACCGTTGGCTATGACATGGAGATCTGTGCAAAATTCCAAGGATATGCCTCCCCAGAACATCACTGACCCACCCCCAAACCAATCATGCTGATGATGTTACAGGCAACATAACATTCACCACAGCATCTCCAGACTTTTTCTTCATGTCTGTCACATCAGTGTGAACCTGCTCTCATTTGTGAAGAGAACGAAGTACCAATAGTGGACCTGCCAATTCTGGTGTTCTCTTGCAAGTGTAAATCGAGCAGGCATGGTGCTGGGCTGTGAGCACAGGTCCCACTAGAGGACGTCAGGCTTTCATGCCACCCTCATGGAGTCACAGTTTGGTCAGAAACATGCACACCAGTCGCCTGCTGGAGGTAATGTTGTAGGGCTCTGGCAGTTCTCCTCCTTTTCCTCCTCACACAAAGGAGCAGATAACGGTCCTGCTGCTGCTGGGTTGATGCCTTTCTACGGCCCTCTCCAGCTCTCCTTGGCTGGATTGCACCAACAAGGTTTAACTTTAAAATCAGATTAAATCATGGTTTAAGTTTAAATTCTGTTGCACCAAACTTTAAACCTAGTTTAAAATTAAGACAGATTAAATTTAAACCTCTCTTTAAACGTCAGTTTAATTTTTACTCTAAACCGAGTTTAAATTTAATTCTGTTGCACCAGAACTTTAAACTCCAGTTTAAACTGTGATCGAGAATTAATTTTAAACTGACAGTTGGGAAGGTTTAACTTTAACAATGGCTGCATTTTTGAGGTGGATAGAGCAAAATAATGAAGTTCCTCGAAGAAAACTGAGAGACAGGCTCAATCCTCTTGAATTTTATGATGAGGAGGAATTTTTGGTGAGATACCGGTTTACCAAGGAAACAGTTTTGGAGCTGAACAGGAAGACTGGACCAACTGTCAAACATGGCAGTGACAGAAATGCAGCTGTACCACCGATGCTACAACTCCTGGTTGCCCTGAGGTTCTACGCTACTGGCTGTTTCCAGAGGGTGGATGGAGACCTGTTCGGTCTACACAATTCAACTGTTTGCCGTATTGTCAGCAGAGTGTCTCGGTCCATTGCATCACTGAAGAACCAGTACATCCGATTCTCTCCAACAGTGGAAACAGCTGCTGGTTTCTACAGGCGAGCTGGATTTCCAGGGGTGCTGGGTGCTATTGATTGCACACATATCCCGATACAGAATCCTGGTGGTGTGAATGGAGAGCTTTTCCGCAACCGTAAGGGATACTGCTCCATCAATGTTCAAGTGGTGTGTGATCAAAAATCTGAAATAACCAACATTGTAGCACGTTGGCCAGGATCAACTCATGACAGCAGGATCTTTGACAACAGTCAGCTTTGTGCCATCCTCGAGAACCAAGCTTATGAGGGCCATCTCCTTGGGGATAATGGTTATCCATGCCGCTCATACTTGATGACTCCACTTCTGAACCCTCAAACACCAGCAGAGAGAAGGTACAACTCCCGTCACATTGCAGCCAGAGGAGTGATAGAACGACTCTTTGGAGCATGGAAAAGAAGGTTTCCCTGCATTAAAGATGGACTGCGCACAAAGCTGGACACCACCTTGACCGTCATTGTCGCAGTTGCAGTTCTCTACAACTTTGGAAAGAGGCGTGGAGATGAGCTACACTTTGAAGCCGATGAGGACCTACATGAGGACAGAGAGGACAGAGAGGATGACCAGGAGCACAATGCCAATCCAAGTGGGAATGCTGTGAGGCAAACTCTAATACAGAACCACTTTTCTGAATAATTATATTAATAAATCTTTTTGTAAATAATTGCTGACATTGTGGTGAAAAGTCTATTTCCACATAATAATTGAATTACTGCCAACTATATCTGGTTGAATACTGCTTTAAGCAATATCAATAAACTAATAGTAGCTTGACCTGTCAACAAGTGTCTTTTTCAAACTGTGAAGCACAGAGAAGATACACATTGAAGAAAAGTAGAAATAGAAATTATTTTATTTGTAAATATTTCAGTGCAGATAGCTATATATTTTTATTTTATTTTATTCTCATTTTATGATAAAAAAGTGGCATCAAGGGTGAAACTATCAGTAAGCGACGTCTCTTTTCTCCTTCACGCCGGTCGATCCATTAAAACTGTCAGCCAGTTGCTGCCAAGCAGTATCTTTCTTTTTCACCGTGCTGTTGTCCGTTTTCTTGTCTTCAATGACTTGCCCATATTGCTCCATTAATTCGGTCAGCAAGTTTTTCTCAAAGGAGGAAAAGTTTGAGCTTCTCTGCCGAGCCATTGTAAGGTAGCCGATCTGTCACAAGAGACGTTAGGCTAACGTTTTTCCGTTACAATGTAACGTTTAATCGGAAAAGCGCCCGTTGAAACAGTCTCCCTCTTTTTTATATATAAATCCGGGGTCCTGACAGCACGCTTATGATGTAGCCTATATATTTAATTGCATATTTAATTATTAATTTTAATTTCGATATCCACAATTATCCCTATTGATTTAAATCAGTTTAAACTAAGTTTAAATTCAGTTAAACTGAGTTTTACTAAACTTAGATTAATTTTAAATGGTGCAACAGAGCTCTGCTTAATTTTAAACCTGGATTAACTCATTTTAAACCTAGTTTTACTAATCTCTGATTAGAGCTAATCTTAGATTAAATTAAACCTTGTTGGTGCAATCCAGCCCTTGTGTAACGGCCGGTCTCCTGGTATCTCTTCCATGCATCAAGAGACTGTGCTGGGAGACACGGCAAACCTTCTTGTGACCACACATATGGATGTGTCATCCTGGAGGAGCTGGACTACCTGTGCAACCTGAATGGACTACAGGTACTGCCTCATGCTACATGTAGGGACAAGCACTAGCAGAAAACAAAACTAAAGAAGAATCAGCCAGGAAGGATAAGGAGAGAGCAATTGTCTGTGGCCACATACATATGTGTATGTGGCCATATGTGTGTGTATATATATATATATATATATATATATATATATATATATATATATATATATATATATATATATATATATGTGTGTGTGTGTATGTACATTCAAACATTGTGTCTGTGTGTTTCAGACGTGCTGTGGAGTTGCTGGCCGTGGTCTCCTGATTGGCCAGAGCTGACACTGATCCCACACCTGCAGTATATTGAGGCAATCAGTTGGTCTGGTCTGACCCTGGTCTCCTCTCTACTCACTGCCAGATTATTTCTTCCAACAGACGTGGTATAAGGCTCCTCTGTGCAACTCCAGTGTCAACCAGTATTTCTAGTGTGTTTTTGTTTTTGCTTGTGACTTCCAGTGAACTAACTCATGTCTCTTTTTGCCTCCACCAGTGATCACCTCACTCCTGGATTTCCTCTGGCCTACCATCATCAAGCCTCCCGCACCTCTGCCACCAGCCAGCTTCACCCGGGACTCCCAGTGCCACGCCCCTTGAGCCCCAGCCTTCTCCTCCATAAACTGAACCACCCTATTCCAGCCTTCTCCTCAGCCCTCCACTGCTACATTAACTGTTGTGTTCTATAGACTAATTTCATCTCAGTTTCTGGTGTCTGCTTTTGGGTCCCTCTACTCCAACCACCAAACATAACAATATGTGTGTGATAAATATATTATTTTCCTCAAAAAACTAGGAGGAACCTTGGGAGAACCAACAGTGGTCAAATCCCTCTCCCAAGATGGACAGAACATGTGATAGATGTTGACCAGCATATTAAAATTGCAGTATCAAGATTATATGTGAGGATTATATGAGGAATGGATTTGGTAACAAAAAGGACAGACTATACAAACTCACAAGAGCACACCTCAAGTACACCATTCATACAACATGAGAAACAGACAGAGAGAGAGAGACAAAAAAAGACAATGTTCACACAATGAGAGAGAGAAACAAGAGGAGAGGCTGAATCTCATGGAGGGCGAATGGTGTATGCACTGAAACTAAAAGCATGTAGAGCATTTTGCTTTCCAAACTCTATTCAGAGAAAATCAAATTATTCATTCAACAATGCCTGTTGTTGAATGAATCTGGGACTTTGGTGAACTCAAACTCAACTCAAAATAAATATAATTGTTATGTGGCCCTAAATCATGAATACAAATTAAAAATACATATACATGTAGGTAGTTTTTTAGTAATTTATACATTTGTATATTGTGACATTGTTCCCCTTTCTTTTCTTCAATTTATTCATTGCTAATACTTTTTTTTTCTTTGTAGTCTAGAAATACTTGTACCCTATTTCTTTGGCAAAATTGTTTTTGAAACTTCCATGCCAATGAAGCTTTTGAATGGAATTTGTCCAACACAGAGAAGCCTGAGTGAAAAGTGAGAGAGGACAAAGAGGGAAAGAGTGAAAGGTGGACAGGAAGACAGCTTGGACACGCTTGTGCTTGCGGGACAACAAAGAACAATTTAAGAGATGCAGTGTTTTTCAGAATGTTTTTAGCATTCTTGTCGGTAGGACAAGAATGCGGCCTATGTGGCCTATAGTACTGCGCTTATAGATTCATGGAGACTGAGACAGAGCCGCCAGAAGGATGATGGTATGGTAAAGGGCAATGTTGCAATGTTTTTTAAAGCTGCCCATGAAACACAATTAATTTTTCTGATTTTTTGCACACAATTCTGAGCTGCCAGTGGAGGGGGTTTCTTTTTATGATGAAGCCTATCAAAGCATTCCAAATGAACATTGTACTGAACGAGGTGCACTTAAAGGCCTTTCCAAAACAATGGCATAATGGCATTACCACGATCTGCGCATATACAGGAGATGGGTAAGACTGGACAGTGCACAAAGCTCCAAGGATAGAAAATCAACATGTGACAGCCAATGTTGATATTGTGGTGGGCCACCACAAATAAATTAATGTAGGGGAAACCCTGCCTTTCATTTAAACATCAAGATTATTGGAATTTTTCAATCATTTCTTTAATATGACTTACTTTAACTTGCCAGTTTTGCATATAATTTATTTTACATTATTATTATCATTATTTGTTAGTTGGCTTCATAAAGTACAGGGCCTCATCGCTTGTATGTATCTTTTTTATTTACTGATAAATCATTGAACAGCATTTTACAATGTAGAATAATGATAGGTCTTATTTAATGAAGTAAATAATCTAATTGGTAATAATTGGTAGCTCATACTTAAACTACAAGTGCTTGTACCGATTTAAGAGGTAGAGTTCTGGAAGCCAAAATAAATGGCGAACAAGTCGGACACAGAGCTTTCTGAAAAAAATCTCCCCACTATGTAGAGCCAGCAAACATTTCAACCCGGCTATTCCAATTCACTCCGATAATTGGCTGTCTGTGCAGAAAGAAAGTGGCCATATCTCAGGGTTTTCCTCCTCCAGCCTGACGGCTTGTAATTAGAGGAAGGAAAGAGTATGTTCCTTCAATTAAACAACAGTGCAACAGGAAAAAGGACTGCCCTCTCTTTGTAAAGCAGACTAAAGGGGCAGCACTCTCCCAGCAAAATAAATACAGCATCACATAATGAGCTTAGGGCATGTAGTGTGTGTGTGTGTGTGTGTGTGTGTGTGTGTACATTGAGTAGATATTGGCAGTTATTTAAGCTGATTTAAGTACTTGATCTAATTTGTGAGAGCTGGATGGAGACTAAAAGATGCAGAAGAAACCTTCTCCTTCCCAGCCCTTTTTGAAATTTGATATCTTTGTTGTGTTTGAGATGTTTTGACATGAAATTTTCTGTTTGGGGTATTGGAAACCAGTTTACTCAGTGCTGATCACATAACATTCTGCAGGATTTGGCTAAGCAGTTGTTTTTGTTCATAGGTTTTTGATTATTTTTTTTATGTGTGTGTGTGTGTGTGTGTGTGTGTGTGTGTGTGATACATTTACAATGTGAGCCATTATACATTTCTTTGTTCCCTGATCTTAAAAGTCCAATTTGTACGAATTCTTTACTCCTCAAATACTGACACTTGAGGATGGTGGATGACTCAACCTACAATCCTAAAGTGTCAGTATTTGACGAGTTAGGTAACCCAAAGCTTCAATATTTGATGAGTTGGGAATGAGACTCAGAAATCAACCCTCTTACAAATACGACCTTTAATATGTTAGTTCAGACCACTTATCACTTAGTGTTGTAGTACTTGAGATTCGTCTGTCTTGGTTTCAGTCACGTTTCGTAATTGACCACATTTTTACTCGTTCTTGTCTCGGCCTCAGACATGGACGACTGTGACCACAGCTTCATATCACTGTATTGAATAATTGTTTGAAACATTATGGACTTAATGATGGTTTCTATGGGAAGACAAGAATCTCCCAGAAAAACCCAACACTTGCACAAAAAAATCAAGCGTAGCGTTAGTTCTGGCAGGCCACAACGTCAAGCTCTAAATCAGCATCAACAGCGTAGCTGTTAACACTGAGCAGATCAGCTGATGGCTCAGCTGACTACCCGTGCCTGCTTCCTATTGGGAAATTGCATTCAGAGCGCACTATTTAAACTGCTCTAGCCCGACCTCCCTTGCTGCTTCCTCTGCTGGCTTTTTCGCAACCCACCTCCACCCCATGGATTATTCCTGCCGGTACCCTCCGGCAGGAATAATCCATATAACGAGCGTCAATTGTGCCCGCGAGGAAAAGGTCCATAAAATTACAAAAAACTTATTCCTCCATACTGCTCGTCCGCTGCAATCCAAGTGTCCTGAAGTGGCGACATGTCAGGGTTTACTCGAAACGATGTCATTTAGTAAATTTTTCTAGCCTAAACAGTCACTATGCTATATCTGCCTGGAGGCACGCTCCCGCGTTCACGCGAGTATCCCTCACAGCCAATTGCACTACGGAAGCCGCGCCAGACAAGATCAACGAGACTCGCGATAGATACACACCGGTATTTAAATCCTGCTGTGAGTGTCAAAGTTTCATCAGCATGTGGGTGAGTCGATAATGACTGAATTTTGTTTTAGAGTGAACTATTCCTTTAATTAACAGTTTAATAATATTTTAATAATCATTATAATGTATTACTTAACATGAATTAACATATTAGTAAATGCATTAATAAGCAGTTAATTAATGTCTACTGCTCAGAGTTAATTAATACATTATTAAGCATTTATAAAAGTTACATAATGTAATTAGTTATCCTTATGTATGCATTACTTAGTATTAATTAATACATTAGTTTATATATTAGTAAAACGTTAATAATGTTTCTAGTAGTCATTTACTAATGGTGTACATGTTACCTGGATGGGCATTAATAAACAATTATTTAGAGTCTTAAGTAATCATTTACTAATGCTGTGCTGTGTATGTCATCAGGTAGCCCTTACCTAACCTTAAGTAAGGTATTACTTAACATTAGTAACCTTTTTTTAGCAAGTGTGTTAGTTATAACAACCTTGAGGTAGCTAAGCATTTCTGTGTTAATATGTGCAGTAGTTATTCAGTTTGGGAAATCCCACGATCTCTGTAGCATCCAAGGCAGACTCAACCGGGACTACATATCATCATCACTTCACCAAAAATTGCTCTAATGTGCCTTCCACATTTGCGGAAATACAGAAAAATGTGAGCAAATTTTTTTGTCTTTGTATTGTTTTGCATATGATTGCTTCCGACTTGTGTAATCCACTACAGAGTGTTTAAAAGTCCAGAAGTCAAAATTTATTGAAAAAAGATCAATGTAATAATTTCCAGAATCCACAACATGTTTTTACCCAACAAAATATTCTTCTTCAATCAATATTTGTTGGCTTTGAGTCTTTCAGAAACAACATTTTCACTGTGTCAGAAGCTAAATTTGCTCTCGGATTTTCACACACATGGTCTAGCAGTAATCTAACAGCATGAGAAATTACATTTATATAACAACAAACTCTCAAACCCCTGACCCGGTACCACTACAGATAAAGTCAGCCGCTCAGGTGAGTGCCATAGAAGCAGTATTTTTTCGTCCTGTTAAATCATTAATTTGCCAGCCATATTACCTTCACTTCTATGCAGTACTGTTGAAAAACAAAAAGCTAAAGCATAGTATTGATGACCTCATGATATGGTAGCGTTAATTAAATAAGCTCTGTGTTGGAATCACACTCAATACACATAAAATACTGTATGCCTATGACACAGTAAAAATAGCTGATGTCACACTTTCATGCTGAAGTTACGCTTCAGTTCCATCAATACTGCTCCTCCTGGTGGATAGATAAAACATTGCAACTGGTTTCCACACATGGATTTCATTCCAGTCAAGGACTCAACCAGGTCTGAGCACGGACCCGTCACGGACCGGTTAGGTCCCCGTCACAGTGGACCGGAAAGTTTATGGGGGCTACATCTGTAAATGCATGAAATGTGGTGCACCTACATCTACAAAGAACTCCCTTGCAGCCACTACCTCAAACCAAACAGTAAGTCAGCCATTTTTAATTCTTTTCCTCATTTTTGGTGATTTGCACAGGTTGTATTTTGACAAACTCATCCTACAGCTTCAACCTGATCAACTTCAAGTTTTCACTGGCCAATCTAAACACCTTTGTGATGTTATTAAAAGCTTGAGTTTTCATTGAACGGCGCGGCCATGGTGGCGCGGCGAATGTAAATGATTTTCCATTAAACTGGGTTGAACTGTGAGGTACTACTCCAAGCTCACTCATGCTGAGAAAATACTTATGACCTTCAGGATGCATTATTATGAAGATTGTGATTGTCAATGATTCACCCTGAAACAGGAAGTTGATGTTACTCCACTATACATCTGCACCAATTTTTACAGGTTTCATAACAGTTTGCTTACAATCGTGACCTAGTGGCAATAGGTTCTTAGAATTTCTGTGTAAATGGTCCAAGCTTTCCAAAATTTCACATGTGTGATCAGGGTCCCACTTTAAACACTTCTGCATGCCAATTAGGAGGCATTGTCATTGCACCTACTAACAGGTAGGTAGCCTTGTCTGACAATCATTATTTCATTTACATGACATTTTCATGGTGTTGTCTGTTCTTGACATCCTTAAACATAACGTGTAATTTGTCTGTTTTGTCTAGTACCACATAGTGGACAAAGTTACACACAAACACACACACATACATATTCATCAGGAAAGGTCGTCATTTCGCCAGTTCGAATCCCAAGACCAGCTGGATACATCTGTGTGGAGAAAGTGAAAAATTTGCTCTTGTCCCTCCTTTATTACCACTACTGGGGTGCCCTTAAGCAACCCAGCAGCTCCAGTGCTGCTGGAGTACAATCAAAGTTGGCCACTGAGGAGCTCTTGGTGTGAATGTGTAACTGTGTGAATGTGATCAGGGCATTCCTGGAAAAGAGAGCATTGCTCTCAGTGAACTCTCCCTGAAAAAAACAAAGGTTAAAAAAAAGATGGTTTAAAAATATAGAATTTCAAAACAGATGTACAGATCAAAATATCTTTGATAACCTTACATCAGTGAAGGGCAGAGTAGTGTGTGGACTTTGCAACTCATCTGCCTATTTGGTGACTTTTGGTTTTACAATTTTTGCTGCAAACACTTTTAGAGAAGAAGAGGAAAAATTGACCCCTAATAAGACATTTAATTTCTTCAGTCTCATTACAGTTGACCTAACACATACCATTGTTGCTCTTTCACACCATACAACCAAATCACACCACCATGAAACTAGACACTAGCATGTTAAGTGACTGCAGTGCTTAATCTGTAAATACAACCAGAGAGAGTGCTTATTTGACCTGGGTCAGCTGTGAACTGAAAAGAAAAGCGAGAGAGAGAGAGAGAGAGAGTCAGTAGTACTCTGGCTAGAGATCCTCTTTGATAAGACAGCAGCATCAGCATCCCTCATCCTCTGCCTTCTACCATCACTTCATCTCAATCCGGCCTCCACTCCATCTATCTAGCTGTATCCCCACTGTCTGTTTTTTTTCCTACTGTGAACACAGACATACACACACACACACACACAGCCCTCTCTCTGTGGTAAACTAGCTGCTATTGATTGAATCTGAGGAGATGTCTGAGGAGGAGAGTACTGTTCGGGGCATGGGGAATAGACTACCCTCAGCTCTCAGCTAATAGATAGTACAGATTGCCTTGGTGTGTGTGTGTGTGTGTGTGTGAGAGAGAGAGAGAGAGAGAGAGAGAGAGAGAGAGAGATAGAGAGTGTGAGTGTGAGTGTGAGAGGGAGAAAGAGAGAGAGAGAGAGAGAGAGAGAGAGAGAGAGAGAGAGAGAGATTTTACAGATTGCCTGGTGCAAGCTGTTAGGCAGACAAGCCTGTCTTTTCACAGGCTCCATTGACTGAAGCGCAGCGTGTAAACGCTTCAAGCTTGATGATAGGGCCGATAACAGGCCTGATATGGCTGAATGAGCCCCGCCGGAGCCCAGCAAGCAGGGAAATACAATTTGGTAAATAGTGATAGTTACTTGTGTGAGACAAATAGTCCATTTGGTCAATAATCAAGACAGGTGCAGGGCAAAAAGGTAGGAGGCAAACTGGCGCAAGTGGATCAGCAAATGACAGAAAACGTGTGTTTGTGGCAGACTCTTGCAAATGATGAAATGTGTTTTTATAAAAAACCAGACTGAAGTCAACTTATCTCTATGTCCTTGGGAGTCCCCGGTATGCTTCAAATTAACTAGATCATATGATATCCTGTCATCTCAGGGCAAAATGTTTTTACCTGATCTGAAAGGCTTCACCTGAAGGAGGGACATAAAACCTGCTGTCATATTCTCTTTCTGGCTACATCACACTGCCTTTCTGAGCTCTCTCCAACAACACAGCACTTTTAAACAGCCTCCTCATGGTTCATGGTGATATAATTGGTTGGTCAAACAGTTGTGACAAAGTGTGTAATTACTGCGAAAAGAGACCACCACATACCTGGCATACATCACCGTGTAAAGTGGGCTTTAATCAGGTCCAGGAGGTGGATAAATGGATAAAAGAATATTTGCAAACTTCAGAATCCTTTTGATACTTCATACTTCAAAATATTTTGGGAAAATGGGAGACTCATAATGTTTATTACTATGTAATTATGATGACCAGAGAGCCTGTAATTGCATTGGATTGACAGGAATACAATTTTTCTTGCAGACTAACAAAATAATGTTGCTCAACTTCTCATCTATGAGAAATTTCTCAGATCCAAACTTTTTCCTGTCCCTCATAAAGAACATCAAATGGTAATAAATGCGATTCCTAATGGAATCCTTCAGCTGATGAAATGCCACTCTCAGAGACAAGAGTGACAGGAATTGGAACCCACCTACTTCTTAATGGAATAAATATTAAAAGTTCTAAATATACTAATAAACACATAAGAAATAATTTCTACAGCAAAAGGAAAATTACACCACAGGCAAAATTTGTGTGGAGCTCTAATTCTTCTGATATTCATTGGGAAACAACATGGCTTATCCCATAAGAATTAGTTATCCCCCACAAATCCCTAACAAAAGTTCATTGAAAAGTTGTGCATGATATTTATCCCACCAAAAGATACGTTCAAGATTTGCTGATATTGATAAAAAATGTGAGTTCTGTTCAAATGAAGAAGAAACAACTATACACCTGTTTTATGAATGACACACATTTACACATGTACATGTAGTGGCTGTAAAATAGAAGACTATCTTGACACCCAATCCAATTATACATTTACATTGGAAACCAAGGATGTAACATTATACTGATTTAGTAGTTTCACATCCATATGATGTGAATCCAAATTGTATCCAAATTATAAACAATAAGAAATGTGCTGATACGAGTATGCTACAAGAACTTCTCAGAGAAACAAGTACTTTTTGCCATCTCTGTATGGTCATTATTTTTTGTATTTTTTATTATTACACTATATATATACACCTTGTGTCCTGTTAAATGTATTGTCCAATTGAGAGAAGAACGACACCTGGAATGTTATTTATATTATCATGATGCCTATGTTCTTGGTTTAGGTATTATTGCTATACGCTAAATTGATGAATGATAAACTAAAACATAGGAAAAGATCACTGTGTAAACTGGGAATGATTGTCTGTTACAGAAAGTTATTGGACGGAGTCCCCACCTCAATTTCACAATTGGAAACGGGATTTTAGATGCTATTGGAAAATACAACAACACTATGTGTGATGTTGGTGCCAGTCAGGTCAAAGTCAGTTTCTCTGTGAAGGCCATCAGAGTTCTGCACTCAGTCGTTGACATGAAAACTTGTAGAAGTAGTTTTGTGAAAATAAAAAAGCTGGATACTTGACAAAATCTAGAGACGCATTTTGATTACAAACAAAATAAGAATACATTTTGTTGAAAATTCACTGCGTTTAGTTTTAAAGATGTTTTACATTCTACTCTTTCATCTAGAATATGTATTATACATTTTACATGATTTTTTTCCCCACAGTTTTTATCAAATTGAAATGTTGTTCTATTGTTTTGGGACAATAACTAATAGTAATTATTAAAATAAAAAATGCTTAATAAACATTAATAATACGGAGCACCACCCTGGAATCAAAGACCAATAACCAGACTTGAAAACAGTCTCAAGAGAAGGATGTTCACTTCAAATGTATATATTTATAAAATATTTTAAAACTAAAGTAACAGTGAATGGAATTAATCTGAGCACAGTTAACCAGCTGTTATCGCAGAACATATGCACGAATAGTCACAGAAAACTGCTCGGGACAATGTAATAGAATTTATGTAATGTTAGCAAATTGATCAATAATCAATAATACTTCAATTATATTCTAAATGTTCTACTATCCAACTACCGAAACTAAACTAAACACAAAACAAACCTCTGTGTGTGTGTGTGTGTGTGTGTGTGTGTGTGTGTGTGGAAAAGAGAAAGTGAGAGACAAGATGGCTGATGTGATCTTGTGAAGATCATGTCATGCGAGTGGACAATGGTGGACGTGGGTACATCACACTAGGGCTGGTCAGTGAACGTGCAAGATCGTGCGAGACTTGAACAAAACAATGATGGAACAGCACCTACCAACCTAACACATGCCTTTAATCACGTTGTGATTTTGGTCAGAGCTGAACTCTGGGGTTCTGAATTTGGTGCAATTGCTACAGCGACACACATGTCTTGGTGAACAAAGGCTTGGAGAAGGAGTAAGCTCCAAGCAATCTGTTCACCAGAGGTGTGTGTGGATGTGTGTATATGTGGGTTAGTAGAGAAGAGAAAGGGCTGTTCTCTGCATTGTGGTGGAGAAACCAGCAGAGTTGGCATGAGCAAAGAAACCCAATGGAAGATGAGAGTTTCAAAGCTGTGGAAATGTAATAACCAGGATTGACTGACTGGACTGCTTGGTTTTAACAGAATTAGCACATTTCCTAGTGGCACTTGTTTTTGCCGAAGTCTCAAGAATCAGTGCTCTGCATTCATTAATGAGACATTAAGACCTTAAATTCTGCACTAGATGGATTTAGCCCGAAAAGGACAGCAGTGACCTGAAAAGCTTAGACTGTTGGAGAACAGGAATTAAATGCATGCTGGCAGTTGTAACTGTTTATTGTAAATTTGTGATGTTTGGTGATGAGGTCAGCAATGACCTGGAATTGCTGAGTGAGGTCAGAATAAGCAAGTACTTCATGGCCGGACTCCAAGATGCACTCCACTCTTGACCACAAGGAACATCAAAGGTCGACTGCAATATGCCAGGAGTAATTTGGATAAGACTGCAGAGTTTTGGGAGACAGTTTTATGGGCGGATAAAAGTGAACTGGAACTGTTTGGACACATGGACCAGCGGTATGTCTGCCGTGAGAAAGGCCAGACTAATGACCAGAAGAATACCAGCCCCAGGTGGGTCATTGATGATGTGGGGATGTTTTTCTGCTGCAGGAACTGGAAATTCTTGACTGTGTATCTGGCATCATGGATTCTCAGAAATACCAGGCCATTTTAAGGAGGAATGTGATGCCTTCTGTTGAGAAATTGAACCTTGGTGATCATTGGACTCTCAGCAAGACAATGATCCCAAGCACACCTCCAATCAACCAAAGGTTGATACTGGAATGTCCTGGTGTGGCCTTCTCAGTCACCAGATTTGAACCCTATTGAAAATCTTTGGTGGGATTTAAAAAAGGCAGTTGCAGCACTGAAGCCATCAAACATCAATGAGCTAGAGGCTTTTGCACATGAAGAATGGGCAAAGATTCCAATAGAAAGGTGTAGGAAGCTTATCAGCACTTACCAAAAACGCTTATTGGCAGTTATAAATTATATATATATATATATATATATATATATATATATATATAAAATAAATACAACAATCAATTAAAAAAGGGTGGGCAAAAACAGCAGTAGCCAGAGCTCCTCCTTTGCCAGTACCACAATTAGGTCATGTGGTGTTCTCCATCATATTCCCGTTCCTAGTATGAAAGGCATGTATATTAATCCTGTTCAAGGGGGCATATAATATGCAACGTCTCCACAGCTATTGTCTATTACTCCAAACCATATAAGAACATTTGAATAAAATAAAGAAACTGCATACCTGGGAGTTGCAAGTTACACCAAACAACTTATGTGCATGGTCTGGCACTAAATGCACCACACTCCTCTCACTAGTGCCGCACTGCATGGGGGAAGGGAGGAGATGCCACCACTGCCTTGGTTTAGCTCTCGTGTTACCGCAAACACACCTGCAGACACCAGGGAGTTACCTCATAAAGAAAAGAGCCGACAATATGTATGTGTCGAGTTATTCTGCCTTCAACTGCCTGAACTCGATCAGGCTTGGCACAGAGGACGCAGGAGTCAACTCAATTAACTTAGTCCATTCCTTTATTTGACTTTAGTTTCAAATTAGGTTGAAAACCTTAAAAAGAGGGGAAAAAAACAAATCAGATTCAACACTGTAAATCATAATCATCACATGCAATCAGCTCTGTTTTAGCCTTAGCAAATTAAGTAGTTTCAAATCCAAAATTAATGTAAAAAATACATACCAGTAGCGTCTCTGTGCTTCTCTCACTCACTCAACTGCATCCAGAGCAGACAAAGGCCGCCCAGGTGCTCAACCCAGGTTAATCACCCTCTCACTCTGTCCCTGAAACAGTGAACACCCGGACGCACTACTGCCCCCTGGCACATATCTCACCCACAACATAAACATTTCAAACACCCTCACCGTGAAAAATAAACAGTATCTACTGCACTCAACACCTCCCACTTGAGCTCCTGGTTACTGAACCCAAGGAGGTCACACCAGTCCTTTTTAAAGTTTTTCTTCATGCTGCTCCTCGATAGGAAGCAGGATCACCAGGCGTCTCACATCCCTGTGAAGGATAGTAGAGGGGATTTTTGATGATAGTCTTCTTGTGTCTTTCCTTTGCTTGTGTAGTGTTTCTTTTTTCCTCACTGGGACAGGGTAGCTCGGAAAAGTCCTCACGTTCACATCCCTCACAATTCCTCTGTGATCAGGATTCACACTGACAACTCTGCCCAGCTTGTATCGGCCTCTTAAAGCATTTTGATCCGCCAGCCACACCACATCTCCCACCATGACATTTCGCTGCTTTGTGTGCCATTTGCTCCTGATGAACAGGTTAGGACCAGCCAACTCACTCCATTTCTTCCAGAATCTGCTGACTTCATGCTGGATACTTTGAAGTCTTTTATATGAGTAGCCTTCAAACTGAAAATTTCCTGGATCTCCTCTTGGGCTGGTCCGACCGAGTAAGAGGGAGTTAGGGCTGACGTACTCCACACAGTCTTCACAACTTTGAACTCTGGCATCTATGGGTCGTTCATTTACCAGATTTGCTGCCATGAAGAGAAATGTCTGGAATTCCCCCCATGTGAAGACTCTATCTCCACCAAGGTTATTCAAGGCCCTACAAACGAACTGCTGCTTCTGCTGCACCGTTCCTGTGGGGGGAGTCTGCTGGGTGGATCTTCCAAGACCACTCTGTTCCATTCCTTGCAGCTTCACCCTCAAGCTCAGCTTTGTTTAGTTTACTTAAGAAACTTTGGAACTCTTTCAGTGCAGGTTTGGCCCCCACAAAATTTGTCCCAGCATCTGACCACAGCTTCTTTGGGTGTCCTCTGAGGGATGTAAATCTCTGATAGGCCAGGAGAAACCCTTCAGATGACTGGTCGCTGACAATATCAGTGTGAACAGCTCTTGAAGCCATGCAGCAGAATACAATGCCCCAGACTTTTAGTTTAGTCCTCTTCTTTACTTCATCTCTGATCTCATATGGTCCAAACAAATCAACAGCTGTGAATTCAAATGGATTTGAAGGACTCACTCTTTCTGGTGGCAGCTCACTCATGATTTGTTGACATTGCTTGGCTTTGATTTTCCTGCAGATAACACAGCTGTCAACCATCTTCTTTGCCAGTCTTCGACCTTTAATCACCCATGCCTTCTTCCTCATCCTGAGGAGTGTTCCTGCCACACCTTCATGGTTTGCATCGTGGGCCTCTCGTGCTATCAACATGGCTATCCATGCTCCATATGGTATTACTGGCACTGCAGATTTGTCTTCAGCAAACATCTGAACCCTGCCTCCACAGACCAACAACCCAGAGTCTTCATCTTTGTACACCACCAGTCTATTAAGAGCCGTAACTGGAAAAGTCTTTCCTGCTTGAGCTTCAAGGAAGAGATATCTGAGTGCATCATCCCGTTCTCTTGCTGTCAGCACTGTTACTTTGCCTTTCACTTGTCCTCTGCCCTTCTCCTTAATCTCCAGCCACTTCTTAGCAGCCCGTTGGACCAAGGCAACAACATTGACTAGCCTGTGCAAGCTACTGAACCTCCCCACCTTCACAAGACTCTTTGGCACAGAATCAACAGGTGTTTTCCCTGAACCACCTGTGGGGTCTGTGTGGGGTTTGTCTGTGGCGGGGTCTTTAAAGCTTGCCCCAGTGGTTGGCAGGTGTTGCTCTCCCTTTACCTGACTTCTGGTCACTGCTGCTACAAAAGCTTTTCTCTGGAGCTTGTTCACACTCTCTCTGGCATGAGCCACAACTTCCCCAGCTGACTTCTTGGGCCATTTTTCCACTGGCCACCTCAGAAACTCTGGTCCATTTTGCCATGCAGATCCTTCCTTCAGCTCTTTTGCAGCGCACCCTCGTGTTATTATATCAACAATGTTCAGTTCTCCAGGAATCCACCACCAATCTTCAATGGGTCCAGCCTTTTGGATCTCACCCACACGGTTTGCAAATTTCAGCTTTTACCGCTTCTCCTTTTTGATCCAGTGGAGTCAGTTTGGCTTTTGCTTCCACAAAGCGGAAGTCAACTCCACTCTCTGTGTTCCACCTCAGGTACATCACTGCTCCATAGGTTCTATCACTCCCATCTGAGAAGGTGATTCCCCACGGCTTCCCTCTCCAGCCAGCTGGTGTGATGCTTCTGTGGAACTTGATTTGTCCAAGCTCTACATATTCTTCAAACAGTTTAATGGCTTCTTCTCTTAGACCTTCTGAAAGTGGTTCATCCCAAGTCTCCTGAGTCATCTTCCCACCTCCAGCCTCTTGGAAGGCCTTCCTTACAAGGATTGCCCCCTTCTGTTTAACAGGTGTAACTAGACCGATTGGGTCATAGAGTTCAGCTATCTGACTTAGCAGCACTCTCCTGCTCAGAGGATAAGGTGTTCCCGGTCTCACATCCTCCTTCTTCAGATCCTCACCCAGCCTGATTTTTCTTTTCCTCTTGGAGAAGTTGATTGATGTTAGCATGTAAAGCATGTCCTCTTCCATCTGATATCCAACACCCAGAGCTTTATTGTCTTCATCCCTCATCTGGTTTGGAAGGATGATTGTTTTACCTTGTGCTGCTGCTTTCTGCTTTTGTGGGATTTCCTCTGCAGTGCCCCGCCTCCCACTTTGGCCTGACCACACCCAGGGTTTAAGAAAGAAGCCTCCTGCCTTCAGAATGTGCTCCACTCCTTGTGTGATTTTGATCAGTTCCTCCAGACTGTTGTGGGAGGTTAGGATATCATCTACATAACTATCCTCCTCCAGGACCCTGCGCTCCTCCTCCAGGTGAGTAAAGATGGCTAGCCTCGCCGTCTCACGCATAGCGAGCTGTGCAATGCACCCAGCTGGTCTGTCACCTATATTGACTCGTGTGATGGCATACTCCTTCATGTCTTCATCTGGCTTGTCCCTCCAGAGAAATCTGTGCAGATGCATTTCACGTTCCTCCAGCCACACTGAATTATACATCTTTTTGATGTCACCTAGTGCTGCATACACACCTCTTCTGAACCTCAGCAGGACAGCTCTTATTGGGTTTAGAACATCTGGCCCCTTTAAGAGAAGATCGTTCATGCTCAGTCCCCTGAACTTCTGGCTGCTGTTCCATACCAGTCGCACTGGAGTTGTCGCTGAGTGAGGGTTCAGTGCCACCAAGTGGCTCACATACCAGACCGGCCCCTTCCAGTTTCCTTTTAACTCCTCGGTGAGTTCCATGGCAGCACAGCGTTCAACCATCTCATGGACTTGGGCTGTATATGCAGCTTTCCACTCAGGCTCTCTCTCCAATTGCCTTTCTTTTCTTAAAAATGTGGCTTCCACTGCACTTTTGTTGTTGGGGAGAGAGGCAGGATCTTCAATCCAAGGATATCTAGCATCCCAGTGTGGCGAGTTCACGTGAGTATCCTCCTCCATGATGTATGTGAGTCCTCTTTTTATGATTTCAAGTTCTTTTTCTTCTGCCAGTGTCATCTCTTTCCCTCCGGGCTGGCAATTTCCACATCTGCATCCTCCACACCTTGGTTCACAGGCTGCCCCAATGCTCTCCCATCTCCACCATTCAATAAACTCACGGTTGGTGGCTGCTGCAAACTTCGCATGGGCCTGGTGCTCCTTTTGTAGACAGGAATTCTCAGCTTCTGACGTGTCTCTGATAATCTCCTCATATTTGACAGCAGCTGTTCTCATGGACCGGGCAAAGTGGGTTTTTGACTCATGCGCTGCCACTTCCACATCCTCAAAGAGTTCTGGATGCGCTCCACCCACTGTCTTCCCGAGTGGACCCTCCCACAAGACGAGGTCTCCAACCACTCTCTTTCTTTGAGGAGCAAGCCTTCCCTCTCTGTGGCTGATAAGGAGCTCGACATCTCTTGGCCTCCTTAGCTCCTCCAGCTCAACCTCTGGGAAGAATTCCTTCAACTTTTCAGGCTCTATTACCTTGTGCACCTTGGCGATGTCATCCAGTCCGTAGCAGACCATTTCATGGGCTTTCTCCTGGCCTTTGGGTGTTCTGACCCTGACTTTGAGAAGGTACCTTCTTGTGTTCACTCTCATAGTCATCCCACCAACACCATACAGAACTAAGGTTACATCCTCACTCCGTAACCTCAGCCTGTCAGCAGCCTTATGGGTAATGTAGTTTGTGTCAGACGCAAGATCCATCAGTGTTCCCACCTTCTGTCCTGCGTTGGCGGTGACCTCCATCAGCATCAGGATGACAGGAAGTTCACAGAGCCCATTCCTCTTCAAAAGCTCTGACTGTTCTTTGTTTGTTTTAGCTGTCCGGGCACTACTGTTGGTGAATGCATTCCTGCATCTCTCTGCCATCTCAGGGGTAAGTTCAGACAGAAAACTCTCCTGCTCTTCAGTCAGTTTGCTTTTTCCTCCACTGCCTTTTCTGCTGTCTTCGTTACTGAACTTCTTGCTGACCCCGACTGGACAGAGGAAATAATGGTGATCAGAACTACCATCTTTGTTACAGACTTTATTTCTGCACAGGTAGATGTCTTTGCAGAAACTATCATCATCATGCAGTCCGAGGCATTTCCTGCATGCTCCCAGCTTCTTCACGGCAGCTCTTTTGTCATGGAATTTCAATCCTTTAAACTTTTTACAGAAGAATATCTTGTCATGATGTCTCCCATCACCACACACCACACACGCCACACACGTCCTCCATTCCTTTCTTTGCCATCTTGGTGGAAGCATATCTTTTCTCAAATTTCTTCCCCGGACCGTAGTCTGGTCTCTCAATTTTCTCCACAGTTTTGAGCTGCTCAAGTCTTTCAAGGACCCCTTCTTGCTTCTTTAGGAACCTCAGGAGCATATCAAAGTGGTTGTCTGGGGTGACATTACTGCTTGGCTCAAGCATGAAGATTAACCAGTCTCTTTTCACGAAATCAGGCAATTTGCTCTCTATTGTCTTGATGACCAATGGGTTCCTTATTGTACCTGAATTACCCAGCTCCGTCAGATCTGCTAGGGCCTTTTCCACAGTCTGAATTACATCAATGACTTTTCTCGGCTGATTTCCCTTCACAGGAGCCATTTTCTTCAATTCTTCTAGGATCTCTATGACAATTGTCGACTTATTGCCATACCTGTTCTCCATGACTCTGAAGATCTCATCAGCAGTGTTGTAGGTTGGCAGTCTGAGATCCCTCATTATCTTGTCTTCAACACTGTTGAGGAGTTGAATTTTCTTGACCTCAGCTGACCCCGATGGCTCCCCTTGTCTTTGAAGGTTTTCCCAATCCTTCCTCCATCTGTGATAATCTCTCTTGTCTCCACTGAAGATGGGAAGAGCTGTCGGTTTAATCCTCACCATAGGCGCTGCAGGAATTGGTGCTCCAGCCATCACATGTGCAGGTTGTGCAGCACTCGCTTCTTCTGCAACTCTCCGTGCAGTGGCAAACTCAGCTGTCCTCAGTTCAAGTCTGCTGTTGATTTCTTTGAGATGTCTGACTCTGCCATCAAGGTCTCTTTTCTCCCCCCCAGGGATCCATCGCTCCCACACTAACATGGTCTTGATGACTTCCTTCATCCTCTTCTCCAAGAGACTCAGATGCACCTCATAACCCTGCAGGTGGGTACTCTCCACAGGTAGGTTTCCTGCTACCTCAGCACTTTTCTCTGCCACCAGGATTGCAGCTGTAATTTCGTCTTGACCATACCTTGACCACAGGTTCGTCTGGATAATGCAGCTCACCTCTTTAAACCTTGTTTCGGCTTCATCCACAGTCTTTTCTATGTCACCTTCCAGCTGCTCTCCAAGGTCCTCCTCTCCTTCCTCTTGTGTTGCCTCAGCCAGTAATCCAGTCCTGTATTCATCATTTGCTTCAAATACTTTCCTTAGACATTCTGAGAGCTTACCGAATCCCTCCCGCAGCTCTTCTTCTACCATTCTGTCTGCTCCTTTACTGATGAAGTTGGCTTGCCTGGTGAAGCTGCTTTTTGTAGTGGTCCTCTCCCTTTTGAGCTGCTTGACCGTCTTCCCCAGAACATCTTCTGCCATTTTGACCTCATCGGCTCTCCAGCCTCCCTTGCGTCTACAGCTTTCCTGTCCGAGCTGTCCGAATGGTTTTCAACTGTCGAGTTATTCTGCCTTCAACTGCCTGAACTTGATCAGACTTGGCACAGAGGACGCAGGAGTCAACTCAATTAGTCCATTCCTTTATTTGACTTTAGTTTCAAATTAGGTTGAAAACCTTAAAAAGAGGAAAAAAAAACAAATCAGATTCAACACTGTAAATCATAATCATCACATGCAATCAGCTCTGTTTTAGCCTTAGCAAATTAAGTAGTTTCAAATCCAAAATTAATGTAAAAAATACATACCAGTAGCGTCTCTGTGCTTCTCTCACTCACTCAACTGCACCCAGAGCAGACAAAGGCCGCCCAGGTGCTCAACCCAGGTTAATCACCCTCTCACTCTGTCCCTGAAACAGTGAACACCCGGACACACTACTGCCCCCTGGCACATATGTCACCCACAACATAAACATTTCAAACACCCTCACCGTGAAAAATAAACAGTATCTACTGCATAACTCAACAGTATGTGACAGACAGGACAAAACTACATACCTTAGTTAACCATTAGCATCCCTAAAGCAACGTGGTGTCAGGACAGAGCGAGGCAAACCTGCTGCTGGCAAGGTGTGGCTGAAACGGGGGGGGACTCTACCTGTCACAATCGTCAACAATGAGACTGCGAACGCTGAACCCAGATGATAAGACAGACCGATGCAAGCATTTATTGAGGAGGAGAGATGTTTACATTAGAATTGAACCACGTCGGGATACTGTGAACCCTGATTTCCCACACTAGTGCACAAAAATGACTTGGGAACCTCCCACAATGAGGCTCATTCTGAAATCTCTGCCATGGAAGATTGGGAGATTGTTTGAACTGAGATGAGTGGATATTTGCTGTATGAGAAAGTTGTGAGTGAATGAGAGGATGGTATGACAAATAAACTGAGGACTGATCATGCAAAAGAGTACTCTTCCTGTCTGAACTTTCACATCATCATCATTCCATTTGATCCTTCTTTCTCTATTATATCTTCACGTCACTATCAAACAAAAGCAAGCCTTCCCTCCAGTGTATGTCACAGCTAAATCTTTTTGACATTTTTATGGAGCGCAGCCCCACATTCACAAGCAGCAGCCTCAAATTGAATATTGATTCTAATGATCTCTTTGGGGCTGCAAGAGTCTGAATCTTAATAAAGCGAAGAGGAATGCAGTGCATTCTCAATTTAAAAAAAAAAAAAAACTTTAAACAGAACCCTTGGGAAATTCAGTGGTAGTGTGATAGATTTGTTGGGTTCCTAATTCATGAAACAGATTCCAATGAACTCTTTTTTAAGCGTGGTGAATCTTTCTGTAATTTTTTTTTGGTCTCTCTGGGGCAGCTTTATGGTGGGGCTGTAATCTCAATTAAAAATGAACTCTTCAAATGAAGTGTACTGCTGCATAGAGGATAGGACTTACTAAAAAAAGTATCAAGCCTTCTTTCATTAAAGGTGGCCTAATATTTCTCAATTAACATATTCCCACTGCCAAATCCCTGGAGTCAGTAGGCACACAGAAAATAAGACATCTAAAGAGGAGAGTTTCATTAATTATTTTTTTTCTCAAATGTAATTATTTTGGTCATGATGGATAGACTTCAGTATGACATTGTAGAAAAAAAAAACTTTATTGACACCGCATGTTTCAAAACACTGTTCCGGTGGAGAAAATGTGAAAAGGGTTTGGAACTGTTTCACCATCAATACACCGTGACTTTCTGATTGCTAGTGGTCCACTGCATGCAGTGTTTTTCCACCCCTACCCTTCAGACAGCTTGAGTTTGTAAGCCCAATCTTGTCTCTAACCTGGAGACCACGGTGGACGTCTTCATCCCACGTGAGGTCAGGTTGGGGCTGCTGAAACATTGACAGTTAATAACTGCAAATATAGCCTCAAACTGAATGAAGAAGACTGGAGAAAAAACTGCATTTTCTTTTTTAATATTGATAAGTACACCCAATTTTGTGCTATGACAAATGTGGGTCCTAGGCGTGAGAAGACTGTGGCACCTAAATTATACACCCACATATGACACTGTAACGTAAGGAATTTTACTTTTTAAACACTTTTTGTCAAGATATTGTCAGGACCGCGTGCCGCAACACTCTCCAAGGTACTGATCCGGCAGCTGGGAGCAGCTAGGGAGCGGTCCATTGTATTCTCTTTCTTCCCTGTCCACAGTATAGGGAGGCCTCCATCAGTGGGAGCTTTTGTTATTTTCATTTTTTTTTAAGCATAATAAGGACTGTTATTTATTATAAAATATGTAACAGAAAACTTCTGAAAAATGTGCCTCTGACAATACATTTTCTTCTCTTTTTAAACTCCAATTCCATATCTTAAAGGTCCCATATTATACTGTTTTTCATCAATTTCACACAGCTGTCAGAGGTCCAACAACACTGTATTCGAAATGTATTGCCCCAAACCCATCTGTTGTCCTGAATTTCAGCTGTCTAAAAGTCGCTCAAGTGAGCTCTACTGAGAGCAGGCTGTTTCTGTGCCTGCACCTTTAAATGCTAATGAGCTCCGTCTGTCAACGCCTGCCTTGCCAGCTACACGCCCCTCTCAGGGAGAGGATGCCGCTTACGCTAGCAGTAGCATGCGCTAATGTTTACAGTGGATGTATCGCTACAGCTCGCCGAGATGCTGTCATTCAACTGGTTGTATAAGCTTAATAAGCCAACACTCAGGAATTTGTGTGTTGTCCCCCATTACATGAGAGACTCCCCACTCCCCAACACAACCACCCGGCTCCCATCCCCCACTGACCTGCAACAGGTAACATCTAAAAACAGCTAGCGAAAGCTGTGTTTGTCTCCAACACAGTCTCCAAACTCTTGGACACTGTTCACATAGTCTCCGTCTCCAGTCTGCACGTTTCCAGACTTTTTACTGTGACAACCAAGCTCCCTCGTAATATTATTAACATTAAACTCGCTTCAAACGCCATTGCATAGCGGACCGAAGCGGAGCTAACTAGTTAGCCAATTTCAAGCTGACTTTACCATACTCGTTGGCAACTGTAAATACTATCAAAACGTGGCGACACTTACCTGTGGCTCGGGTGCGGTTGCTGGGTCCCGTATGGTTGGGACTGATCCTTTTACAAGGGTCAGTGTCGAGGCAAAGCCAGCTTTGTACTGACCCTCGTTACTGAAGCAGTCCGATGTGAAGTGGTTAGCACACACAAACAAACTTACAGGAACCGTAGCCGGCACGTTGTCGTTAAAAATGAAACGCAACCACTGTCTCTTCTGTTCTTCTGTAGCTGGGACAGAATATAGGCACTTATGTCGATTTTTACAACCAACAACAGAGCAATTTGCGTGCCTAGCTCTGAGCGACGACATTCCGAAACACTGCTATCTTACGACTGGACACACCGAACTTCACCTCGGGGATGAACGCCCCCCTCTCGGATATCTCCGGGGAGAGGGGGGGAGTGTTTTCGCGCAGAGCCCGGCCTATGCAAATCACTCCTGTCGTTACGTAACAACAGGTGCTGAATCTGAACAGCCTGTAGGAGCCCCGTTTTACCAGTGGGTGGGCTGCAGAGACCAGGCAGGACTCGTTTGCTTTCCTCATTCCGGGAGTTGGTAGGCTCAGGGAGGACCGGTTTATATATGTAGAGACCAGAGAAAACATGTTTTTCATAATATGGGACCTTTAAGAGTCTCAACAAATGTTTTAACAAATAATCTCAACACATTCATCACCACACGCATTGAATGAAGGTGTTAGGATTCTGGAGGATCAATAACATTAACTCCTTACCCTCAAGGAAACTAAAATTTAGCAGGTCAATAAGGGCTCAGTCATCACTTAGCAAACTAAGGCTAACCTAAGCAAACCCCCACTAAAACAACAGTAGTTACAGTTTGTAGTTGTGATTGTTTTCAACAATTGTTTTTGCCTACTATCTGTAGGCTAAAGCAGACGCTCAATGTGGACACGTCGGTCCATCCCAATTTACTGGCCTGTCCGATCTTCCAGAAAGAAATTTAACATTGTTTCAGGTGCTTATTACATAAACATAACTTCCAATTAATGAGAAATTAGACAATTAGGGTGAACTGAAATGTCATAGTTTCCTTCTTACAGTGCATTGTAACATTTATAAAAGAAAAGTAGTAGATTCATCTCAAGTTCCTTTTAATGAAAAAGATGCACAGGCACTAAATACATTTTAAAAGGCTTTAAATGGTTAGTGTGTATGTATGTGTGTGTGTGTGTGTGTGTGTGTGCGCGCGTGCATGGGGTGGGGGGTGTCAACACAGTAAAAACAGCTCAAAAGATAAACCCTGGAATACAGTGAAACAGTTGAATGTTTTCTAACATTGATACATGTTTCAGGCTGTTTGTTTGGTGTAACACGGGTATATTGAAGGCACATGCTGATTTTAAATCCAGGTACAGTGTGTGGTCATGGCTGTCAAACTGCTCGACCGGTAGTTTTTGTAGTGTTCTTCAAAACGAATGCAGCAGACGCAGCACATATCTTCTTGACCTACCAGAAGAAAACAAAAAATACTTTGGAGTTAAATCCTGTCAGGCGAAATCATCAACATATTAAAAGCAACCTCATTTCCGGTTTGGTGAGTGATGGAGTAGCCAGCAAATCGGGAGGGCTCTGTCACCATTCGACATCAATTTGATATTTGCACTATTATTTACTCATTTGGAGCGTGGTGAACCCACTTCGAAAGGCTTTCTCCGCAGTTATTACCTTTAACACTCAATTCATCATGGTTAAAAAAGGTAAAAAGGCTGAAAACGAGAGCGGACAAGATGGCGGTTTAGCCTCCGAGCAGCTAGCTAGCAAAGAGCCCACAGAGGACGAAAATGAAGACAACCCACCGGCAGCGTCCCTGGGGGACATACAGAAACTGCTCGCGGGCATGGAGGAGCGGATTATTACAAGCCCGACGGCACAAATTTCAGCCAACGACGCTGCCATCGCCAGACATGACCAGACAATCCAAGCTATTGAAACCTCAATGAATGACTTCCAGGGTAGACTAACCACGATGGAGTCCACAGTCGGCAAACTTGTTAAAGTGAACGAACAACTGCAATCAAAGGTGGATGACCTCGAAAACAGGTCGAGGAGGTGCAACATTCGTATAACAGGCATACCAGAGGGGACCGAAGGCAACAAACCAACCTCCTTCATTGAATCCCTCCTGGGAGAAGTCCTCGGCCCTGACGCTTTCCCTCGTCCTCCAACCGTGGATAGAGCACACAGGCTGGCCATCCTAGAGGCACGGAGATTCACATTTATGCAGATTACAGTGCTGAGGTGTCCAGGAACAGAGCCGCGTTCACCCCAATCAAGTCCGAGCTGAGGAGAGCGGGATACCAGTTCAGCCTACGCTTCCCCGCAAAGCTCCGCGTAATCGCCGAAGGATCCCGGTACGAGTTCAACACCCCGGCTGAAGCCGCCGCGTTTCTGGAGGAGCGACAACCAGCTGGGTGAGTCCCCTCCACAACCACAATGATGAAGGAAAATACCAGGGATGTTATTCTCTTCTACTCCGATCTTGTTGGGTTGTTTGTATCTGGCTAATACAGACTTATGCCATGCGCTTTGGACACTATACATACGGCGGGGTGTGAAATATTTAATTTATCCATTACTATTGCTGTTCTCTGTGTTGAATTTGGTCAGGGGACTGTTTATGTCTACTGCAGACATGCCTTGGTCACTCCGTTAATGACCCGGCCGCTTTTCCTTTCTCCTTTTTTAATAAATAATGCCAGCTGGCCTATCCGCTAAGACTGTATAACCCAGGATACCAGTGTCATTTTATTACATTTAACACCCCAAATCTTCATCTACATCATCACTACATCATTATTAGTATTTTTTTTTTTTCGGGTTGTATCTTTTCTTTCTTTTTTCCTCTCTTTTACATGGACACATTACTAATGTAAACTTTCACCAGAGGAATGAAGGGAAACGGACTTTTATGAAAACTGCAGAACTCTATTTTTTTTTTCTTTGTAGTGGAACTAATATATGTTCATAGCCCCTGCCTCCCTATGTTTTTCAACTACAGTGAAGGTTTTAAGGGACGGACTCCCTAATTTACTGAGAACCAGTTACCTTAGTTCACAGCTTTAAAGGTTAATATCCCTTGTTGTTTGTTTACCGGGATTAATATAGAAGAATCAGCTATTTTGCCTACTACCCAAGGATTTAAACATAATCTATAGAATTATTTCGAACATACCTTTATGCCTTGATGATATCTGATGACATACTTGTCGGTTATTTATAATTTTTCTTTCCAGGCTAACAGTACTGCTTTTCATAGTACTGCCACCTAATTATTTGGGCGCTGACTAAGAAACAGTTTTCTTGTATGGTTTTGCTTGGATACTTGTAAAATAGTGGTCCACCAGACTCAAACCTACTTTTTTATGTATTCTATGGAAATGTTTTTCACAAAGACAGAGCTTGAAGTGCAGAGTTAAACAAAGCACAAATGAATAAAGGCACTAGCTGAGAGATAGGGACTATAGGTTTGCACACACGTGATTGGAATATTGTTTCTTCTTCTCTTTTTTTTTTTTTTCTCTTTCTCCTTCCCCCCTTCCACCAATGTTTCCTGCTGCTACGTATCCCTCAGACAATACATCACCTTGTTGTCACTAATCCATTTTGCGTCTCCATCTACTATTCTCCTAAACACATATGAATAACAATCTCAATAAGGGGATAGACAACACTACTAAGTTCATGTCCTGGAATGTAAAAGGAGTCAACAACCCGGTTAAAAGACAAAAAATTATATCCCACCTGCAGCAGTTGAAGGTAGATGTTGCATTTTTACTGTAACACACCTCTGCAATGCTAATGCTTCCAGTCTTAAGCGAAGCTAGGTTGGTCAAGTGTTTCATTCCAAATTTAATGCAAAAGCGAGGGGAACGGCCATATTAATTAACAAAAACATCTATTTTCACTCCCAAGAGGTAATTAGTGACCCCAACGGGCGGTACATTATTGTTGTTGGACAGCTCTTTACCAACCCGGTAATTCTAGTGAACTTGTATGCACCAAACTGCGACGACAGTAATTTTTTCGAAAAACTATTCCTGACAATACCAAAAATTGATAATGGGTACCTCATAATAGGAGGAGACTTTAACCTCGTACTGGACGTCACCCTTGACAGGTCATCAACCAATCCCCAGAATCTTACTAGGTCAGCAGGAGTTGTGAGAGACTTTATGGTTCGGTGCGGCCTTTCGGATGTTTGGAGGTTTCATTTTCCCCATGCCAGAGCTTATTCCTTTTTTTCAAACGTGCATCATACTTACACCCGCATAGATTATTTTTTACTTGCCAACAGGCTGTTACCCAAGGCTAGAATGTGTTCATATACCAGTATTGTGATATCAGATCATGGCGCCATCCTTTTTGACCTGGACCTCCCAAACCGCCCTCCCTCAAATAGGATTTGGAGGCTCAACCCCCTTCTACTATCGGACGAGAAATTTGTAGAATTCATTTCATCCCAAATTGACTTTTTTCTGGAGACAAATACTTCCCCAGAGATTTAGCATGCCACATTATGGGAGACTCTTAAAGTATACATTCGAGGACAAATCATAGCCTACACTTCCACACAAAAAAAATCAAGATTACAAGATATCTCTCAACAAATATCAGATATTGACTCAAAATATGCTCAAAGCCCCACCCCAGATCTGTATAAAGACCGCTTAAGATTACAAGCTGAATTTGACCTGTTAACCACTGATGAGGCAACACGTCTCATTATGAAGGCTAGGCACAACACCTACGAGTTTGGGGACAAAGCGAGTAGACTACTAGCTATGCAAGCTCGTCAGGCAGCTGCCTCTCGCTCAATTACAAAGATTCAGTCACATACGGGTGAGATACTGACAGACCATTGTGACATAAATAACACTTTCTTGCGATTCTACTCCGACCTTTACACCTCGGAATGCAGTAATGACTCCGATCTCCCTCGTAATTTCTTTGAAAATTTGACTCTCCCTGCTGTGTCTGAGGAACAAAATACCAAACTGAGCGCAGACATCTCAATTTCCGAAATTGTCACGGCTATAAAATCTATGCACAATAACAAATCACCTGGCCCTGACGGGTTTACATGTGAATTTTATTAAAAGTTTGCCCTGCAATTAGCACCAACACTCCAAGCAATGTTTAAGGAAGCACTCTCGCTAGGGACTCTCCCTATGACGCTGAGACAAGCCTCAATCTCCCTACTGGCAAAGAAAGATAAAGATCCGCTTTTATGTTCATCATATCGACCAATTTCTTTGCTAAATGTCGACTTTAAAATATTATCTAAGGTCATAGCTAAGCGCCTGGAGAGTGCAATTCCCGATATTGTCTCGCCCGATCAAACAGGATTTATCCAGGGCCAACACTCTTATTCGAATTTGAGAAAGCTATGTAACGTAATCCACTCGGCTCGGTCAAAACATCCTGAGGTAGTAATTTCACTCGACGCCGAAAAAGCTTTTGACCGGGTCGAGTAGAACCACTTATTTTTCACCCTTCGCAAATTTGGCTTTAAAGAACAGTTCGTCGCTTGGGTCAAATTGCTTTACTCCTCTCCCCTGGCATCGGTAATTTCTAATAATACCCAGTCTGCTTATTTTCCTCTTGGAAGGGGGACAAGACAGGGGTGTCGTCTGTGCCCCCTCCTGTTTGCAATTTCAATTGAACCTCTAGCAATAGCACTGCGACTCTGCAAGGATTTTAAAAAGGTATACAGCGGGACGGCCTAGAGTTAAAGTCTCTTTATAAGCAGATGACTTACTTCTATACGTCTCTGAACCAGCCTCATCACTTCCCTCCATTCTAGACATTCTGAAACAATTTGGGAGAATTTCGGGATACAAGTTGGATTTGCAAAAGAGTGAAATTTTCTCCTTAAAAGCTGAAACAGATGCACCTCTTTCTAACCCTCCCCCCTTTAAAAGGATCCAAAATGGCTTTAAATACTTGGGAATTGAGATTACCCGCACTTTGTCGACTACATTTACAAAGAATTTCACTGCTCTCCTTAACAGTTGTAAACAGGACATGAATAGGTGGGCCTCTTTACCACTATCAGTAGCTGGACGTGTTAACCTTATCAAAATGATAGTATTACCTAAATTTCTATATCTCTTCCAAAACATCCCAATTTTGATTAAAAAATGTTTCTTTAAAACACTTGATAAAATCATTATTTCTTTCATATGGGGGAATAAACCCAGTCGTATCAGCAAGATCCACCTCCAAAGACCAAAACACTCAGGAGGGCTGGCCCTGCCAAATTTCCTTTTTTATTATTGGGCATGCAACTTTCAAAAATTAATCCACTGGCTTGAACATAAACCAATCACAGGAAGGGCAGACTGGGTGCAATTAGAACTCTCATCATGCCGATATCACTTAGGCTCAGTGATTTGCGCAACCTTGCCCCTTGTTTGTAATAATTTGACTTCAAATACAATAGTTAACCATTCTATAAGAATTTGGGCTCAATTTATAAAACATTTTGGAATACAAGGTCCTTCTATCCTCTCCCCTATTAAGTTGAATCACATGTTTACTCTCTCCTGTACAGACCCTACATTTACCCAATGGTTTGATAAAGTACACGCTCGCTGTCACTCTCTGTGCCTTCTACTCGCTCACCTTTGCTGAGTTTTGGCACTCTGGGGGCGGGCATTGAATAGACGGCCCCGCAACCCCCCCTCCTTTCTGATTGGTCACTTTAAACGCCTACTGTCTCCAGTTCAGAGCCAATCCGAGGCAGAGTAGGGTATGGAAGAATTATCCTATCTTTATTCAAGAGCGTAGATTTTCAGTTTGAGAGCATGATTTCATTCCTTTTCAGTGACACAGCTCCTTCTCGTGCTCAGATTTATTCTCCTCAATTTGTGCTCGCACTGAGATGTTTGCTGCTTTCTTTCAAAATGTGTGCTTGAACTCAAAAATCACATGCTTGTGCTCACACATCTTCTTCTTGCACCCAAAAATTTCGCTTGCATTCAAATATGTCCTGTGCTCGCTCGGATCTAAAGTCTGCGCGCTCAGATCTAAAGTCTGCGCGCTCAAATCTAATGTGCACGCACTCAGAACAAGCACCTCCTCTCCGGTTGAGGAGTCTGCTCAGACTCAAGGCTGTCCCTCCCTGCGCTTAAAATATTGTGTTTCACCAGCCAATAGGGAGACAGCAAATGACGGATGCCGCCTTGGGTGCGTTCCTTCGCACTTTTTTTGAGTGTTCCGTAGGGGCGGGTATATGGTCTGTTTGTAAAACTGCTTCTCTCAAAATACACCAATTTACCATATTAGCCAGCTATTTGAATCATCACCTATTTAAGACGCCAGCATATTTATGTATAATTAATCTTAAGTAATCCTAAAAAGAGTTATCGTAGTTTAGATTTTTTTCAATTTAATATTAGCGGATATATGTTATATAGTATAAATATTGCATAGGAATGTTACGATAGTCGAGTGGTTAAGTAGGCTACACTGCCAGATATTGCATTTTAAACCACACAGAGACACCGCATTATCGCCACAGCGGAGGTTCGCCAATTCTCCGCCGTTGGTTGTGCACAGAACCAAGCAGCTCTGGCGTAAAAGACGACCCAGAGTAATTCACACAGAAAGCCAGCGTGACGGTAAACATGAAAAAGCATTTCTGCAAATGCATTTTAGTTTTCAAATTTTACATTTCAAATTGAATTTTGGTATCTATTTGCTGGGGCATATTTTGAAAATTAAATCTCAAATGTCTTTTTCTTTTTCATTTTAATTAAGTGAAAGAATGAGTAGTCTTAAAGAAGAAAATTAAAATAAAATGAAAAAGCATTTCTGCAAATGCATTTTAATTTAAATATTAGTCACGATTTGCTTCCATAAATTGCAGCCGGTATATACAGGTCAGGGTTAAACAGCCTCCCTGCTGTTAGCCATTAGGCCTAATGTGTGTTGTTGTTGTCGTTGTCTTGTTAACTTTTACTTAATGTTGCGCTCAGCAAAACGATCTGCTTATGGAAGGCCCATTCATATATTAATGTTACTCCATGTGGACTGTTATGATAGGGAGAGTTGCAGGATGCTGCGCAGCAGCTGGTGTCCTTGCTGCAGAGTGCCCTGTCTGAGCCAGCACCTAGAAACAGTGAGGATTGTTGTTATTATCACCTTAATATTGTCTATTAGCATGTTTAAATGCATTTCATGATGAATTAACACAATATTACCAGTGGGAGCTAAATCAGTATCATTTTGGAGATAGAACTTGATTATTCAAATGATAGTCCTTGTAAGAATGACAAATGTGTTGTTGCTGTGTTTGAAATTATGAAAAATCTGCAGATTTGGAAAACTAACATCACAGTGGTGGACAGGGAGTCCCACAGTGGGCCAGTAGCTCAGTAGAGCAGAACATGGCCAGGTTTGTCATATGCAGGCAATAAAGTTTGACAGTTTTTTGACAGTTCATCATTAATCTTTTAAAAAATGTATATTTTGTTTGTAGTTTGAAGTGCTAAACATTGTTTACCTTATCATGCTTTTCTCATGGTGTCTTTTTGTCTTATTTTACTCTTTTATAGATCCTTCCCAGCACTCTTTGGAAAAAAAATCACAGGAAAAAAGAGACCAAGTTATTTTTCCTCAGACATTAAAAGAGGGCACAATACAAAGTCTTTTGCAATACAGTTTTACCTTGTCAACAAATATATGGAGAAGACTCCAAAAGCAGCTGATGAACTAAGACTTTTACAGACAGGGATGGGTTGGAGGACCATCAATGTAACAGAGGATGCTGATCATTTATGGGTAAGTTGTAACACGTTTAATTGCAGTAGTCACTCACACATTGTACTGAAATGTGAATAATCTTCCTTGATAAAAATGATGATGCCATTAAAGCTTAGTATATAACTCCTGAGAGATAGAATGATAATAAAAGTAATGTAATTAAGGAATACACATTATACACATGCTTCTCTTTAACAAAAGATTTACATTATATAAATTGTACACAGTTGTCCAGAAAACTTGAGGAGACCTTCACCAAAATGGCCACTTTGAAAGGGGCATGGATGTTGTACAAGGCTGTTGGTAAGATATTGAAGCTTTCTGGCTTTATTTACTGTCTTATGTATGTTGTCCAATGGCAAATTTGATTGACTTCAGGTTGTGTATGTACATTAAATGTATTTTCCTGTAGGTGGATCTGGTCAAAGAAGATTGTGTATTGTGCCACCTGAAGCAGAAGGCTACACAGGTCCTTACCTCAATACAGTTGCACGTGGGAAGTCAGCACTGTACATTTTACCAGTCCAAGGAAGTCTTGATACTACACCTCTTCCCTACTCTGCAAGGGAGTTTGAAAAAATGCCAAAAGCAACATGCCATACCTGTTCAGTAAACATGCCAGTTCAGTTACTAGCTGCACATGTGGCATCTTACGAAAGAGAGCAATTCTCAGATGTCACCAACAAACAGGCAAGAATATTTTACTCACGATGATAGATAAGTAAATTAGAGTTCTTTTTGTCCTCTGGCTAATTTGTCTGTTTGTTCCTTCTACAGACTACAGACTTTCTGGGTTCCCCAGAAAACAGTCATACCATCCAGGAAAACTCCCCAGACGATATTGACATGTCTCTGACGGTAAGTCTGTGAAAGATGCAAATATAAAGTCAGTTATGTTTACTGTTATTCCCATTTACACATGTTTACACTCTAACACATTTTTGCCATTAATCTTACATGTAAAGGACTCCACAGATCTTCCTTCGCGTTCCAATGTTCCTAATGTCAAAGTAAGAACAAAACTGTCCCGGGCATGCGTGCAATTGCCCTCAGGCAATTTTGTGTGAATACAGTATTAATATATTTACTAATGCTGTGGTACATTCTAGACAGACTGTCCTATTTGTCAGCAGTTGTATCCCACCGAATATGTTGAAGTTCACGCAAGCTTCTGTGGTGAAAGGTATTTCTCCGTTTTCCCATGCATTTTCTAAAGCAAAATTTCAAATGTTGGACAGTTCTTTGTGTATCTGTATCTCAGATCTTAGTATGACTAAACCTTGTCACATGTGTTCCTACAGAGCTTGTGACGAAACCAAGGCCATCAATTTAGTTTCAGATGATGAGGACACCAATGGGACAGAGATATGCCCAAAATGACGCAGACACCAAGAGATTAAAAGGTACCTCAAAAAATCCTTCTAAAAGTTCAGATAATTGTTAATTGTTAATAAACTGTTGAATGATGCAAATCCTGCAGAGCTAGATCAGGCAGACAACACAAGCTGTGCCAATCCTGATCAGCTGATCAGTCACATGCTCTCCTCATCTGATTAGGGTGGGATATTTAAACCCCCTGCTTACCTGTTCATGACTACTACTACTCTGCTGTCACTGCCACTCTGCTGCTGCTATCACTGCCGCTCTGTTGCCACTGCTGCTACTGCTCATTGCTGCTGCTCTGGCTTCCCATGAGGTGTTTTAATCTCAACACCTCCCCAGCATACTCCTGTGGGCTGTGTTTCTAAAATTCCCTACATCCCCTACAGGGCTCTGCTATTCATTCCCTGTAATCATTGTGATAATTTTTCAGGGAATGAATAACTTGTGTTACATCCCCGGCTCCCGGTAAGCAACACAATGAAACAAGGGGGACAAAACTAAGTGCATGACGGTTTATTAATGCAAGAAAACAACAGAAAACAGAACAAAGGGATGAGCAGCCAGGGATGCTGCAGCCTGGCCTGCTGTCGGTGGGAGTGTGAGAGAGAGAGAAGGAGGTGTGGCCTGCTCTTTTAAGCAGGGGGGCATGTGACCGCAATCAGCACCAGGAAGTGAGAGGGCATGGACAAAAACAAAAGCACAAGCAGGCAAACAAACATAATATGAACATAACACGAGGCCTGTAACACCCCGACCCTTAATATGGTTGCCCAGGGACAACCTAAAAATAACAACAGAAATAAGGCAAAAGACCCTCAGGACCTTGAGAGGGCGTCAGCCAGGACATTGTCCCGGCCACGAACATGGCAAATCTTGAGGTCATACCCCTGTAGAAAAAGGCTCCACCGCAGGAGTCGTTGATTGGTGGCACTCATGCTGTTGAGAAACACCAGGGGATTATGATCGGTGTACACCAACTGGGGGGCACCTGAAACGTAGACATCAAAATGTTTTAAAGCATGGATTAACGCAAAAGCTTCTTTTTCAATAGTTGAGTAGTGCTTCTGGTGGACATCAAACTTCTTGGAGAAGTAGCACAGAGGATGCTCCACCCCATGGGCATCATCCTGTAGCAGGACAGCCCCAGCACCTGCATCACTAGCATCAACAGCTAACTTAAAGGGCTTGTCAAAATCTGGAGCAGCAAGGACCGGAGCATTACTAAGCAATGCTGGTGTTCAAAGGCAACCTGACACTTTCCTGTCCAGACAAAAGGGACCTTAGGACTTAACAGGTTGGTCAAAGGAACAGCAACAGTGTCAAAATTACAGCAGAAACTCCTATAATAGCCTGCCATTCCAAGAAACCTTTTCAGTTCTCTCCGAGTAGAGGGAGTACCAAAGTGGCCAAAATGGCCTCCACCTTAGCATCAATAGGTGTAACAACACCACAGCCAACAACTTTACCCAGGTATTACACCGTAGCATGACCAAAGTCACACTGTGAGAGGTTTAATGTCAAATTGGCAGCAGCAAGCTGACCAAACACCTCCCAGAGTTGCTGAACATGCTGACCCCATGTACTGCTATAAATGACCAGGTCATCCAAGTATGCCTCACATTCTGCAATCCCCTCCAAAACCTGGTTAACCAACCTCTGGAAAGTTGCAGAGGCGGAAACTATCGGGGTAACAAAGGCGGATATCTCACATGCACGTGGGGTCAAAGGCACCTGCCAGTACCCCTTCAAGATATCCAGCTTCGTCACGAATCGGGCTGAACCAACATGGTCAATGCAGTCATCCAGATGAGGAAGAGAGAAAGGGTCGGGCTTGGTGACAGCATTGACTTTACGGAAATCTGTGCAAAAATGTAGGGACCCATCAGACTTGTCTACCAGCAGGCAGGGTGAACTCCAAGCGCTGGAGCTAGGCTCAGCAATACCATGATCGAGCATATAAGTCACTTCTTTCCTTAACAGCTGACACTTAGTGGGGTTTACCCTATATGGATGTTGTCTAATAGGGGCTACATCACCCACATCAATGTCATGACGAAGCACACTGGTACAAGTGGGGACGTCAGAGAAAAGACAGGGATGATGCTCAATTAGGTGTGTGATGTCAGCTCGCTCAGCGGGTGGTAGGTAGAGCAAATGATTGTTCAGACCAGCCGGGACCTTTGAGTTTGGCAGCCGGATCTGAAAAGCCTCACCTGAGTTGGTGAACTCATCAACAGCAGGTCGAGCTGGGTTAGGGGGAACAACACTCAGTGCAGGGGGAACGTTTAGCACTGCAACAGACTTTACCACGGGTGAAACAGTCGAGCTGCAAGCAAAATATGGTTTCAGAAGGTTTACATGACACAGACGAGTTTTAAGCCTACGATCTGGAGTTCTAACCAGATAGTCACATGACCCGACTTGTCACTCTATCACGTAGGGACCGCTGTACTGAGCTTGCAAGGCCGACCCAGGTAGGGGAAGCAACACAAGGACTGGGTTACCAGGGGAGAAAACTCGATGTCTAGCCTTACTGTCAAACCACTTCTTCATCCCTCCCTGAGCAACACATAAGTTTGACTTGGCAAGCTCACAAGCTCTAGTAAGCTTGAACCTAAAGTCACTAACAATAGTCAAGCAGATTGTTGGTGGGGCTAGAGTCGTTACCCAGCCATCTCTCCTTCAGGAGCTTCAAAGGGCCCCTCACAGTATGCCCAAACACAAGTTCTGCAGGACTGAACCCCGTAGACCCTTGGGCCACCTCTCTAATAGCAAACAACAGTAGGAGTATCCCCTCATCCCAATCTTTCGCAAACTCCAAACAGTAAGCTTTCAACATGGTTTTGAGAGTCTGATGGAACCTCTCTAGGGCACCCTGAGACTCTGGGTGATACGCAGAGGAGGTACAATGTTGGACGGACAACTGTTTGAGAACCTGAGAAAAGGTCCGGCTCATAAAGTTTAAGCCTTGATCTGACTGAACAATTTTTGGAAGGCCAAACAAGGTAAAAAAACTTAACCAAGGCCTTAGAAATAACTGGTGCTGTAAGAGGAACTGCCTCTGGAAACCGAGTTACAGCACACATAATGGTCAAAAGATATTGGTTGCCAGATTTGCAGCGCGGCAGAGGTCCAACACAATCAATCAAAACGCGTTCAAAGGGCTCCCCAACAGCAGGGATCAGGTGAAGAGGAGCTGCGGGGATCTTTTGGTTTGGTTTACCTACCATTTGGTACACATGACATGATTTACAATACAGGGAAACATCAGTCTTAATACCAGGCCAATAGAAATGCCTTAGTACACGATCGCAAGTTTTCCCAACACCAAGGTGACCAGAAAGGCAATGATCATGAGCCAAACGCAGTATCTCAGTCCTGAAACAGGTCGGAACAACAATCTGAAATACACTGCTCCAGTCGTCTTGACTTGAAACCTTCAAAACCCCGTTACTGAGGAAGTAACCATGAGCCTCATCAGTAAGGTCATTCTCTGCTACAGCTTCTTTAAACAGACTGCACAGAGTTGGATCTGCCTTCTGTTCTGACACCAACTGAGCATGAGAGGGCATTATTTTACCAAACCCAGTCAAATCCAAATCACCTTTTGCCATAAATGTATCTGAAAGATCGAATGGGTCAGACACAGTGGCTTCACCTTTCACTTGCCTAGACATGGCACGGGTGATGACACCAAGTCCCAAGAAAAGAACTCTCAGTAAAGGGGAGGGCATCCTGGAGCACCACAGTCTGAAAAGCTCCAGTGTCTCGCCATATTTCAACAGGATATTTCGTCTCAGGGGCAGAAGTTAAAGACACAAAACCATCCATTAAGAATGAGGAGGAACCTGCCAGCACCTTTTCAGAGAGGTCACCAGGTGGCACCAAAGGTGCATTCTCCACCTTTACAAAGGCTACTGGCTTGGCAGACCTCTGTTTTTTAGCTAGCACACTGCAATCAGCAACAACATGTCCAGGCTTCTTGCAGTAGAAACACAGCCAGTCTGACGGGGGAGTAAGAGAGGGCCCTCCAGGCGGAGAAGTTGGTTTACTGCCTTTAAAGGGTACCCTCCTCCCCCTGCCAGGAGAATGGTGTCCTGGAAAACCAGCCTTATGCGTGAGGACAAACTCATCTGCACACACAGCAGCTTGGTTCAATGTTGTCACCTTCTGCTCATTCAAATACACACACACACACACACACACACACACACACACACACACAGGTGCTGGCACACAGATCTTGAATTCCTCTAGGAACATGAGCTGCCGAAGCTGTTCTCTGGACTCAGCCTTCTGGGAAGAACACCACCTATCGAATAGGCCTTCTTTCTCCCGTGCAAACTCCACATAGGTTTGCTTATCCTGCTTAATATTACCTCTGAAACACTGGCGATATGCCTCTGGAACCAGTTCATAGACCTTCAAGATGGCTTCCTTAACCAGATCATAGTCCAAGCTTTGATCAATTCCCAAGGAGGAATAAGCTTCCTGCGCCTTGCCAACCAGGACACTCTGCAGAAGCAGCGTCCACGACTCTTTTGGCCACTCTGAGGTAGCTGCCACACGTTCAAAGTGGGGGAAGAATCTTTCAACATCCCTTTCCTGGAAAGGGGGAACAAGTTTAATCTGGCTGGCCACGTTAAACGCAGGTCTGGTTGGCAAAGAGGCATGTTTCAATTCAATCTCCTTCAACAATCGTTCATGCTTTAACAGCATTTTCTTTTCCTCTAGTCTGAGCTGGTCTCGCCTTTCCTCCAGCTCTTTCTCCTTTAAAGCTAACTCCCTATCACGTAGCTGAATTGCAGCCTCGGATGCAACAGGGGACACAGGTAATACAAACTCAGCCACTGGAGGAGACGGCTTCAACACACCACTACTCATGAGCTCCTTCCTAATGGCATCTTTAATAATTTTTTTTCAGCTTCCTGTCTTCGGCAGAAATGTCAATACCATAACTAAACGCAAGCTGAAGGAGCTGTTCTTTTGTGAACTCCTCAAGCAGCTCTTCGCAGGGCTGCGCAAGGAAATCGTCAAGAGATGCCATCGTTTAACAAGTAAGGTTACACTTTACCACTGGCTTAGAAAACAAACCAAACAAGTCAAACCACAAATGGGGCGTCTCACAAAGCAACCACCGCTGCCTGTTAAATATGCATACAGCACAGAACACAAAACGGGTCCAACACAGCACACAGCTGACACAAAGTGGCAAAACTACACAAGATGGCTACACCATCATCTACCAAAATAGACAACGCTCACCCTTAAAGCCACCAAAGCAGCACAAAAGATTACTTGCCCCACACAGGCACACGACTGAGCCTGCTAGTAATCACAGTTATGCCCAAAGGCACAAAATACACACAGGGTGAAGGTCACCTACACAGAAGCCACTGAACTCACTAAAGTTAGGATCATGGACCCAACATGGTGCCACTCCAGGCACAACTCACCTAACTTAACACAAATGCTCTCTCTCTTCCCTCCCTCCAGACAAACAAACAGGAAGCATGCTGCCAAGTGCAAACCACAAAACCAGTGCAACACAGAGCATAGTGGAGCAACCCTGGGCACCTGCCTAACCAAACTGAACCTAAATATCTTCTGAGGTTACCAGGCTTGAGGCAGCTTTAAATGCAGAAACCAAAGCCCCGCAGAAAGCCAAAACACAGCCAGCTGCAGAAACCTGAAGTGTGCCCCTACCCAGGATACCCTTGAAAACAAAAAAGGAAAAATAACAAAAGAGTGAACCGATGGAAGGACCAAAGTCGAGCTGGAACACTCAAAGAAACAAAAATCTAGGGGAAAACGATCAAAAATGGACGAGCCCCCATTATGTTACATCCCCGGCTCCCGGGAAGCAACACAATGAAACAAGGGGGATAAAACTAAGTGCAAGGCGGTTTATTAATGCAAGAAAACAACAGAAAACAGAACAAAGGGATGAGCAGCCAGGGATGCTGCGGCCTGGCCTGCTGTCGGTGGGAGTGTGAGAGAGAGAGAAGGAGGTGTGGCCTGCTCTTTTAAGCAGGGGGCCATGTGACCGCAATCAGCACCAGGAAGTGAGAGGGCCTGGACAAAAACAAAAGCACAAGCAGGCAAACAAACATAATATGAACATAACACGAGGCCTGTAACACTTGAGACAGAGCCAGATGCCAAACCTGCTTCAGCCATGCTATAATTATTTATGCTCTGCTTCAGCTATGCAAAATGTTTAGGCTCAATAGAAATATTGAACTCAATCCAGAGTTGTATTGCTGACGTCATCCAAAGCATAGCTAAAAGGGTGGATGAAGCAGCAATTTTCAGCATCTGCATTATCAGGGACCAGATGCTGGATAGAGGCATGAAACAGTGGCAGCCACAAAAGAAATCTTCTCCCAAAAATCTCCTCAGAGATTCATTTATAGGAGAGGCTGGTATTGACAGTGGGGCTCTGAGAAAGGAATTTTTAACTGGTTTGTGTTTCTTTTTTGACCTTCAAAATAAATGTGTGATGACATGTCATCAGTCTTAACAAATTTTGGTTATATTGGTCATGTAGATGATTGTTACTTCCGTATTCTATGCTGACCAATTTGTATCTCCCTTTTCTGAAAAGAAATGCTGGCAGGGATAGAGAGGAGGTTCTTTAAGGGAGGCATCAGTGGCAAAGTGCCAAAATACTCAATGACAGACTTTGAAAAATACAACTTCAAGTAGGTTGTAAAAAAGGGGCCTATAAAGTGAAACTACAGCAATGCTTTTCTTTACACCCAGTCTTTTCACATGCACACGGATACTCATGTTATAAGAAGTATGCTATTTCAAAAAGATTAACATTAACTGTTGTCATTTTAACATCTTTCAGATTACCCATTGTGCATTATTATTGTATAAGTAATAGTATGTTTTTTTTTGTTTTGGGATCACAGGACTGTTGGAGAGATATTTGCCATCAGTCTTGCACAGGGTGGACCACCACCAAACTGTTTAATGCAGTGGTGTTACGGGTACATATCCACTGGAGAACTTGACCAGGGATCAATAACTGAAAAGGACGTTGTGGACCCTGAGCTGATGGAACTAATAAAAAAGAAGTAGCTCATTTAAATGTGGGAAAAATGCATTCTGAATCATTTCATGTTTAGGTTTTGTATATTGTTGTGATATCATTATTACTTATGTACTTTTCAAAGATTGAGGCAGCTGACAATGAAACCCTGATGGAGTGCACAAACAGGATCTTATCATGTGGACACACAGGGACTGTCCGTCCACAGAAAGGAAGACATTGTGTGGTAGGACATTTCCTTCAGTGTAGGTTCAACTTCCATGACTGTACTTTTTTAAACTTTATTCAATTTACTATTTTTGTTACAGCTCTGTAGTCCTACACTCTACAGTGAGGTTACTTCCCATGCTGCAACAAATCTCCTCTGGAATGAAACTAATTGACCTCCTCAGCTTGGTCCAGCAAGAAAAGGACATCTGCAGACAGCTCTTTGTTCCTGGATCTTTTTGCAAGGCAAATAATAAATAATGTCCATTAAAAGATAATCTGCATTGAATCATTTAAGAAATATTTTTCAAAATTAAACTTTCATGACTTTCTTCTTTTTTGAAAACTTAAGGTGGATGCTGACTTTCTAGTGAAGTCACTGTCACCTGTCTTCAGTGAGATGGGTACAATGAGGCATCAGAGAGAGTCCACAGTGGCCAACTTTCTGCAGGACTTTGTACAGGACATGGAGGATGAAGGTGAATAATTTGTTGAAATTAAAAATGTTGTCGCTGCACCTTGAAAACTTACAAGTACAGTTTATTAGTTATTTATTCTTGGAGATGAAGCAAATAATTGGGGGATTACATATATTTTCAAGTTCTTTACTTATCAATCATCATCAATATTTAGATGATAATCGTATTAGCTGTGGTGTTGCTTAAACTATTATGTGTTTTTTTTTAACATCAATGCAATCATAACGCTTCCTGTTTCTACATCAAAAAAGGAACTGTAATTTGATTGAAATGTCCTTATTGACAAGCAACAATACTTGTAATGAGCCTTAAAATGAACTTGGATAACAATGCTTTCATATCACTTTTTCAGCAGAGGATGAAAACAACAGAGAAGACATGCCTGAAGAGACCATGGGTGACGATGAAAATGTTAATGAGGCAGAAAAACAGAAAAATGACATGCATATTAATGTTGGCAAGTTCTGCCAGTGGCTGACAGGACAGTCTCATATCCCATTAAGCAGGCACGCAGAGTGGGAAGATTTCAAAATAGTCATGGAATTTGACCATGACTGCCAGGTTTGTTATGGTGCAAATCATACCATCTGCTATCCTGTTGTAGGAGATACACTAATAATAAATGTAATTTATTAATCACTGGCGATTAATAAAACACTCGTTAATGGGGCACCACCTCCGTTGTTTTGTCTATTTGAATAATCCGGAGGTAATTAATCAAATTCGACTGGACAAGGTTAACTTGTATCAATTCTAATCAATTTCAGATCAATCTATTCAATCTCATAAATGAAGTAGTGAATTCTACACAGATCCATCGGTTCTCCACATTAAAAACAAACATGCACAGACAACGACATACGGTTAAATATGTTTATTGACTAAATAATTCAGATTAAATACATGAAATGGCAATTTAAATGAATAACAACAGGTAACAGGAAATATGGAATAACTAAGTAATGGGTTACTAGTGGAATATGGGCTGATGGTGAGATCACGAGTTAGGTTGAAGCATTTAAATATTACGGGAGTAATTTTAATACTAACGAGACCCTAACCGAATTTCTCTTAAGCTAAAAGATCAGAATCAGAGCCATAGACACCATCTCATGTATCATGTGTGAATCCAGCTGTTGTGAGTGATGGAGAGCCTACTTTCTTAGCAGAGTTGCAGAGTCCGCGGCGGCGGATTTCCTCACGTGATTTGCGGCTCTAGCTGGCAGTCCCAGTCCAATGGCCGAGGGTCAGCTCGTCCGGTATCAGCCGGTTGGGCACCTCGGTCCGATGTCTTAGGAAGAGGGCAGCTGGTCCCGTACCGATCCGGTGAGATCTTGGCTCAATGTCCAGCGGGATGGTACCGCTAGCGAGCGCTGGGGGCTTGTCAAAGAGTCTGTCTTTCGTTGGAAACCGCTTGCACGGTCTCGGACACAGCAAATTGATGTAGTGTCGTGATGATGATTGTGATAAAGATGTTCTTCTTCGTTTCTTCGAGTGGTTCTCAGGCTCTGACTTTGTAAACTAAATCTAACTTCTTGAATAAAATAACTGAGGATGATACGTTGATCAGGCGGATCTTCCGTTGTTCACTTCTTCAAAAGCAGGTTATGATACTTAACTGTATAAAACAAATTAAAACAGAACTTCGTTCTGGTACAAACTTAATAAAAGAAGCTAATCAATACTGCAAAAAATATAAAAGTGAGAAAAATCAATGCGTGAGCACTTCTACTGAGATCGCTGTCTTGGAGCGTGTTTCAAAGTAAAGAGCTTCAAAAATAAGTTACAAAAGAAAAACTTAAAACAAAAGAAAACTTAAACTTAAAAACTTAAACAACAACTGAAAAACTGACTCGAGAGACGTGATCTCTCCGTTTTATTATTTGCAAATCGAGGCATGTCTGGGGGGGCAGGGCTTGCCGGCTTTTATCTCCCAAGTATTAAGTGTGAAAATTCACAGGAACTCACTAAACTACACTTATAGTTCTAAACGTTTCAAAACCGTGCTTCACCTTTTCACAGAATCTCACCATGGCTCAATAGATGTACTTTGTCTATCATGAAAAGGATTATGACGTGATTAAAATCACTTATACATATTTCTCCTAGTTCTAGCTTAATATTTGTTAAACAAAGATATATCAGAGACATTTACGGGTTATAACCATGAACATATTAAACAGAATATTTCTTGTCCAACTGTACCAGGACTCACCATCAGGAGGTGCTGTGGTTCCACCGAACACAGGACAGATTAAACATTAAAACTTGACCTCAGTCAATCTTAATCGTAGAGAAACGGGATAAAGATCAGTTTTATGAACTTCTTTTACTGTTTCTTAATTTGTTAGAATTAAGAGGGTGAGATACTGACTTAATGGTTAATTAGAAATGGTCTGAAATCTGGAGGAACACAGAGACCATTTGGGTGGAATGTCCCACAAATAGTGAGACCAGATGTGTCGTAAATAACAGACAGGGGAGTATCAGCATAGAACAACAAGTCAGAAGGTGTCTGGTGTCCACTCTGGAGAGTGTGTTTGTGAATCAGAAGTCAGAGAGACAGAGAGGGTGAGAGAGAGAGAGAGAGAGACATCAGGCGTGTTACTTAATCTGCAAATGTAAAGACATTAGTATTAACACAGTCTCTGATGACCAGATAGCTCCGGTCCCTCCTGATGTGGAGAGAGTAGTTAACTCCATGTTCACTCAGACTGACCTGTGAGGGAAGAATTTATCTGTTTGGAGGGGAGAGAAAGTTCAAAAATGGGAGTTTTAGGTTCGTAAATTAATTAAAACTGTCCTCATCTGACAACTTTATGGTCAAGGAAAACACTGTCCTCTCTGCCAGGAGATAAGGTGGCGCCTTTAGGGCGCCTTCTTCCTGTGAATCGTCTTCATCCAGATGAAAAGAGTTAACAAGAACAACAGGGCCTCAATGTAATGCAGAGACGATGGACATGTGTTCCTACACTGTGATTAATGCATGTTCCCGCTCAGTGACATTCCCAGTTGCACACCTGAGTACATATGCACCATTCAAAGCTGTACTCTCTCAGGCCATTGTCCATGTCTATGAATTTAGCCGCTGTTAAGATGGTTAAGTTTGTGTCCGCAGTCATTTTATATGTTCATAGCAGACAATGTATAGCTGTTCATCAGTCAAATTTGGGTCAGTAGGATCAATTAAAGTTTGGAGTTCATCCATCTCCTCCTCCGTCAGAGGGCACTCGTATTCAGGCACAACAACGCCAGTCTCAGAGTCATTGCCATTGTAGTCAACTGCAGTCTCCCAATCAATGTCTGGCTCTTGAAGGTCCTATAAATGTATCAAAAAAAATTTCAGTTTACACAAGATCATTACAGATTATATGGTTATGTTATTTACTGTACATTCAAGGTATCTTTGCCTATTAAACGTGCATTCAATCCTTGTGTTTTGGGTGTTTTTTATCCAGAAACGTACTGTAGAGAAAACACTAACTGCAAGGTTCTCAGAATGGACATTGCTGTTGTTTAGCATCTGTACAGTTTCCCAAATCTGTATCGGACTCCGGTTTCCCACAGTGTGGAGTGAATGGTGGTTCCAGCCTTCAGTGAAGATCTCCAAATCTTTTTTGAGTCTTTGAAGAAATGCGTGTAGAAGGTTGTAATATTTTGATGATACAGAGATCCACACATCTCGCCATAACCGCTCTATCCTATGGAGGGTCACAACAACAACAAAAAAATTGCATTACCATGAAGGAAAACATGATATTGTGTTAATATGTGTCAGACAGAGTGATTGTACCTTTGATTGTGGACACTTTTTCCCCGAGATGAAACTTCCCCGATCATTGCCACGGACAGTGAACATAAACCGGGCAATGTCCACATTCTCCACTCCCTGGTCAGCTCGTACTCTGAAATCACAGTTATGGAGGAATTAACAGAACAATTGATTTTTCTTTGCAAGGTTTTGAAGGTTTTATAACCTGTTACACCACACAATAAGTATTGTCACTTCTCCTTTGCCGAGATAATCCATCCCACCTCACAGGTGTGGCATATCAAGATGCTGATTAGACAGGTGTGCCTTAGGTTGACCACAATAAAAGGCCACTCTGAAATGTTCAGTTTTATCACACAGCAGAGGTCGCAGGTTTTGAGGGAGCGTGCAATTGACGTGCTGACTGCAGGAATGTCCACCAGAGCTGTTTTATTTATTTATTTATTAATTATACTATTTTTAATCCCACAATGGGGAAATTCTCTTTTTACACACACACACTAGAGGAGATGAGTGAAGGCCACATGCACGGCGCCCGACATGCAGTGTTAGGAGTGCTCAAGGGCACCTCGGCAATGCCCAGGATGTGAACTAGCATTCTCCATTACTAGTCCACATCACACTTTTTTTGGTCCAAGTGGGACTTGAACAGGCCACCTTTGAGTCCCCAAGCCAAGTCCCTATGGACTGAGCTATTGCCGCCCCAGCCACAGTTGCCCGTGAATTGAATGTTCATTTCTCTACCATAAGCTGTCTCCAAAGGCGTTTCAGACAATTTGACAGTACATCCAACCGGCCTCACAACCGCAGACCATGTGTAACCACACCAGCCCAGGACCTCCACATCCAGCATGTTCACCTCCAAGATCGTCTGAGGCCAGCCACCCGGACAGCTGCTGCAACAATTTTTTTGCATAACCAAAGAATTTCTGCACAAACTGTCAGAAACCATCTCAGGGAAGCTCATCTGCATGCTCGTCGTCCTCATCGTGGTCTCGACCTGACTGCAGTTCATCGTCGTAACCGACTTGAGTGGGCAAATGCTCACATTTGATGGTGTCTGGCACGTTGGAGAGGTGTTCTCTTCATGGATGAATCCCGGTTTTCACTGTTCAGGGCAGATGGCAGACAGCGTGTGTGGCATCGTGTGGGTGAGCGGTTTGCTGATGTCAACGTTGTGGATCGAGTGGCCCATGGTGGCGGTGGGGTTATGGTATTGGCAGGCGTATGTTATGGACAACGAACACAGGTGCATTTTATTGATGGCATTGTGAATGCACAGAGATACCGTGACGAGATCCTGAGGCCCATTGTTGTGCCATTCATCCACGACCATCACCTCATGTTGCAGCATGATGATGCATGGTCCCATGTTGCAAGGATCTGTACACAATTCCTGGAAGCTGAAAACATCCCAGTTCTTGCATGGCCAGCATACTCACCGGACATGTCACCCATTGAACATGTTTGGGATGCTCTGGATCAGCGTATACGACAGCGTGTTCCAGTTCCTGCAAATATCCAGCAACTTCGCACAGCCATTGAAGAGGAGTGGACCAACATTCCACAGGCCACAATCAACAACCTGATCAACTCTATGCGGCAAATGGTGGTCACACCAGATACTGACTGGTTTTCTGACCCCTCCAGACCCCCCCAATAAAGCAAAACTGCACATTTCAGAGTGGCCTTTTATTGTGGCCAGCCTAAGGCACACCTGTGCAATATTCATGCTGTCTAATCAGCATCTTGATATGCCACACCTGTGAGGTGGGATGGATTATCTCGGCAAAGGAGAAGTGCTCACTAACACAGATTTAGACAGATTTGTGAACAATATTTGAGAGAAATGGTCTTTTGTGTATATAGAAAATGTTTTAGATCTTTGAGTTCAGCTCATGAAAAATGGGAGCAAAAACAAAAGTGTTGCATTTATATTTTTGTTCAGTGTAATTTTGTGTTGATTTCTTTAAAGTCCCCTTTTCTAGTTACAGCTAAAAACATGTAGTGTGAGACAAAAAAAAAATCCACAAGTAAGGACTATGAGTGAAGAATGTCTGAAGTGTGTCTGTATGGAGAAATGACATAAAATATGTTTCCATATCTTTTCACTTTTCATCAACTTTTATAGGACAATACTCAATGCTGATATTCTGGCAAAGGACATGTACACAGTATTCTATGTAAATTTGACAGTATATGTTGCTTTGTAACAATCTGAATAACACTACCTTGAGGGTAAACCATGCTGCTGAGTGGCCTCCAGGAAGAAGTGAAATGCTGTTGAAGCACAGTTGTTTGTCGCTGCATTCAAGTACAGTATCTACAAAAGTCAAATCAAATGTAAACCAGTTAAAAGGCATGCGTGTGTGTCTGCACCAAGAGAACACTCGCGAACTGCACAAAAAACTAGTAAAATAAACAAGATGGCTGGTTGATTATAACTTGTAGGCAACTGCTAAATTTGAACCATTTTTTCAGTCCTTTAGCATAGTTACCCTCGGCCTCCTCATACTGTACAGCCCTCCACCGCTGCTGCCTTCTTGGCTTTAATACAAATAGTTGGGGCATAAATGTGCTTAGATCATGAGATAAATCTGACATATTGGCCAAAGGGTGGCACTACATGGAAGGTGTGTCTAAGTGTTACAGACTACACAATGTTTATCAAGACACAGGTCTATGCTGGAATAGCCAGTGCAGAGGAAATCTAATAACAATCAAGTTACCTTTCTGGAAAAACCATTGATTCCTCCAAATATGACAATGTTGTATCTGGGAAGCAAATATATGACTTAGACTTAGACTAGACTTTACTGTCATTTAGGATTTGTGCACTACAGTGTACAAACAGAGCGAAATTCTGTTTCAGTGGCTCCAGAACAGTGCAAAAGTACTAAGAAAAACAATCAATACAATAAAAATATGCTATGTATTTCATATGTAAAATGAAATACCACATCACCTTTACCTCCATGACAGATAGTCATTGTACAAATGAGAACTGGTTGTCAATTGACTAACCAGGTTAAATTTAAAAAATAAAATCCTTAATACAAACCTGATCAACTTGTGATTTGTATCCACATGTACCAGGGACAAGGGCCCTGGTACAGAGTAGACTCTGCGTACCACACAGCCAAGACTTGACAGTCTTGAGATGATGCCTATGGAATCAACTCTGTGCATGCAGGCTGCAACTCGTCTCCACTGAACTCTGTGTCCCAGAGACTCCAGCCTGCCTTTCACCATCCTGTAGCCTGCATTTGGTAAATCACTCTTGATGGAAGAAACCAAATCGTCAAGTTCAGCATCAGTAATGGGACTATACATTTCCCTGACAGAGAGCTCATTCTCTTTCATTCGTCTATAGATTGTCCTTCTTGACACACCCATCAGTGTGGCTATGCAAGGCACAGGAAGCTGGACATCAAGCATTTCCTTCAAACGCTGTTCGTCGACCAAAATTTTGGGCTGTCCTTGGGTGCCTGTGATCTCCACTGTGACACATGGGGCTGGATGTTCCAGTTGTGCTCTCACAAGTTCAGAGAGTTCCTGCAAAGCCTGGATGATAGCAGCTGGTACTTGTATGTGGTTCGATAGGGCCTGCAGAAGATACAGCTCCTGGCGACAAACAAATTCTATGTAATCCAAATTTAGTGGGGTTGCGGTGAATGCCAATTGTATTTTATTGAAAAGTCTTTCCAGAAGTTGATGTCTCAGCTGTTGAGAAAACATAGTATAGTTAATGAAGTGTCAAGATCAATGTCTCTCTTGTGATACACATACAACCAGTCAACAGATGTCAATCATGCAAATTAAATCTTTTAAATGTTTTTCTTTCCTTGTTTGTCTGTTTTTAAAAACTTTTTATTTATTTATTTATTTATTAAAAATGTGTATATGTAAATATAAAATGTATGCAACAATGTGGAACTATTTATTCTCTCCCATCTGCTGTTGTGCTCCTTTACACAAGAGTAGACCCACCTGAACCCGCTTCTGTATGCTTACTTCATATCAGGACTGCAGGATTATCATGTGGGCCTAATTGTTGATGTTATAATTGCAAGTATAATTTTGATTTAGTAGAACTATAATTAATGACAGAATATCAATAGAATTCATTAATAGGATTTTAATATGACTTGAAAGAACAGATTTACGTTACTGTGAACAACCCAGAAGTAAAGTAAATTAAGGGTTGACCAGACGTCCCAGTTTATCTGGCACAGCCCCATCATGAGTGTGTCAGGGTTGTAGTTAGGGGATGCCGTCCACCCACTTTTAACCGCAACTTTGCTGTCAAGGGGGGCTTGCGGTGACTCTGCTTGTATCAGGTAAGAACGGGTGCCAGGAAGCTTTCTACATGGTTGCTGGAGATTTTAACAATGGGAAACTGATACTTTGGACACTCTTATGGTTTTTGTCACCAAATTTCCATAGCAACCAGTGTAAACAACATGCGTGACAATGCATACAATCAAACACTGTTTACTTTGGTGACTTATGTGAAACTCACAAAACATACCTCCCACTAAAAAAAATCCTATTACCCCACTGGTCCTGGCATAAAATCAAATGATATCAAAATGAAATCTGAGAGATAGGCTAACTGTGTAAGACTTACTTGCTCAGCCATGATCGCCCCATGAATTTTTTTTTTTCCCCAGGAAACTGCCAAGTTTCCTCCACTGTGATCAGACCACTGTAACGGAAGGTTATGAGAATGTTATGTATTGGGTCAGCAATTTTTCGTAGCAACTGTAAACGTAGCCACTGCTGTTATAGGCTAGCATTGTATATCTGTCTGTTGAAGAGAAATAAAATAATTAAATTGTATTCCACAAGTTAAACTGAATGTTAACAAAATTGCTTGTTCCATTTTGTAATTTGTTCCAGCAGTACAGCAGAATGATTTAATTTCCTTCCATCCATTATCTATGAGGGAGGTTACAGCCTATCCCATTTGGCGAGAGGTAGGTAAACTCTTGACATGTGGACAGATCGGCAGTTCATCAGAGGGCTAACACAGAGACAAACAAGTATTCATGCACATATTCTCGCCTATGGTCAGTTAGAGTCACCAATTAACTTGCATGTTGTTGGACTGTGAGAGGAAACCAATGCGGACTGCAGAGAGTTTGCATACTCCACACAGAAAGGTCTGGCACCCAGAAATGTTTTGCTATGTGGCAACAGTGCCAATATGTTGATTGTTAGACTGGCACTACAGTGACCCTTACTTCTATGACACAGGTTTTTTCTTTCCTCTTTCTCCCGTTCCTCCTTCTTCCTTGTATCAGCTCATTCACTCTTTTGCTCCAATCTGTATCAGCCAATCTTATCTTTGCAATTCTCTGTTTCTGTCTGCTGTCACTTCAGTGAGTGTGTTATACTTTGCGTTTGAATGCAAAATGAAATATGTGGCAAAGTAAGGGTAAAGTGCACTCATTTGCATGACTTTATGGGTGTGTTTGTGACATTATATCATTAATGGGGCAGATAGCTTTTAGAAGGCGCAAATCATAGTGTTATCTGCAGCCACAATCTAAACATTGTGAATTTGCTTAGTGTGTCACACAAACAAAGTACCTCAAGCACCTACAGAGAAATGCAGGCAGATGAGAACTGGAGGAGGTGAGTATCACGTATTGCCCCCTGGTAATGCAGTTTATTTTGGGCCATTATGAATTGCCCTGATAACCTGGTATGGAAAGGGCAGAAAATAGTACTGGCAGCATGAGAGAAGTGCCTATGTACTTGAAAAACTTGAAGTACTGGTATTGTGTACCATGAGTACAGGCCTACTTTGAGCACTGACCATACCATCTTTCTCATATACGCTAGCCCAAGGCTTCTAGATTAGCAACTGAAAGGTTTACATCTCTGAGCAATCTTCAACCTAAAACAAAACAGAGATAAACTTGCAAGCCATATTTGAGAAACATCCTATTGCTGTATGCAGCTTAGTCTAAAACCTAATTTTGAATTGTTCTACATAGACATAGTGCATGGTAAGTGATAAAAATAACTTACTGCTGTCATCCTAAGACTGACAAGAACATAGCTGGGAACTGAAGCTGTAAAGGGAGACAACAAAAGTCAGTTAAAGAAAATATTATGCAGTCAGGCCTTAGACAAACATTTAGTTGAGCTTTGTTCAGACCTACAGAACTTTGGTTTACATTCTAGTCAAGATCCCAAGGTTGCCAAAGATACCAAACATGTCAGGCGGAATTACAGGCAAGTGTGTAGGCTACTGTATATTATGCTAAACACATCTGGACTTCTACATTTGATGTAGCCTAATACTACTAGTGCAGCCATAACAAAGTGTCTTGGGTTTGAATTTTCACTCATGAGTATGATATAGCATCAATAGTTTTGGAACGACCAAAGACAGAATATACTGTTATGTAACATTGTTTTATAGTATGGAAAAATAGCCTACAGGCTTATTTAGAAACTAATGGGGGCACTTTATTGCTTTATAACTAGCAATAGTAATTACTTAGTTAACCAACTCGCCACAAAAAGAGCTAAGGGTTTTGTAATAACGCCAACCTGCCATCAGTGAAAACCTCAATGCAGACACATAAAACACTTTTGAAATACTATTTGAGTATTGGAAGGACAGTGTCGAGGACAGCATCAAAGAAAAAACGATTTCATAATGTATGGAGCACAATCTATGATGCTCTGTAGAGTGGAACTGCAAAAATCACCCAACATCTATAAACTCTAAGGAACCCTTTAATATGCCCTGTTGTGTCTTATGTATATGGCAATGTGTTTTTGTGTATGTGTGTTCATATTTGTTGATATATTTGGATAGGGATTGCACTCAATTGCACCACACAGGATACCAGGAATTGTTGGCAATGACGTTTAATGCCAAAACTAAGTAGGTACAGGGCAAGGCAGGTAATAATACAGCTGAAGTCTCTTCACTAAGTCTTGGGTAATAGCTGATACAGTAGGCTGGGCCGGTGAGTGAGCAGTAGAATTTGCCCAAACACACACACAGAGTTCAGTTCAACTTCAGGCAACGGTACCAGGTAGGAGCAGGCAGGTGTCATGGTTGTGAAGGCAGAGGATCAGAAAGCCAGGGAGGCAGGCAGGGTTGGCAACAGGAATTTAGTCAGAGGAAAAGTGCTGGAGAGTCTTGCATGAGTGGCGAAGAACAATCTGGCAATGAGTGTCTGTGAGGCTGGGGTATATATATATATTGTGTTAATTGGTGATCAGGATTATGTATTATGTTGAAACATTGAATATATCGAGTTATTCAGACCCTTATTCATTCAGTTAAATAAAATTATATAAAACATATTATAGCTGTTATTATTGGTGTGGCTATCCTCTGACTCAGCCCAACCTGTCTAGACAGATGGCCACCCACGATTGAGTCCATTTCTGCTTGGATCGCCAAGTGCTTGCTCATGGGGGAAATGTTGGGTCTCATCACCACCAACACACTCGTACTAAAGCCAAGTATACACTACGATTTTAGCCTGTTTTCTAACTGATTTTTGAGTTGCACAACTTATTTTAGAGTTGGGCTGAATTTTAGCTTCTTTGGGTGTCGTTTGCCATGCAGTGTACAGGGGGAAGCAAGGACTGATCATCTGCTCCCCAACAACTGTCAGACAGTTGGATGAATTTCTGACATGTCAGAATTTTGGGCTAGCCAACGCAGGCTCTCGCACAGTGAAGTAGGAAGTGCAGTTTATGGCTGGTAGCAACTGCACAACAAGGAACGTTAGCGTAGTTAACATTAGCTAAAAAGTTAAACAGTAAAAGTAGCTAGCTTACCTCCAGTTCTCTCTGCAAAATGGACAAGCCAGGGGGGAATTCTCTGTTTTTCCAGGATTGGGGGGGTCTGGACCCCCCTGTCTCCCCCACCCCCATGATATCCACATATGGTTCAGATACATTGTTTTTATTAGAAAAATTTAGGACTGTTGGCATTTGTGTATAAGCTTACATTATAGATAAGTTCTAGCAATGTTGCAATAAAGAGAAAATAGTCACATCATGCTGTTACAGTTTGTGTTGTCATTAGTTACACCAAAGATATGTTTCAATAACCAGCCAACATTAGGTGTTACTTACCAGTCATAAGAAACATTGCAAATTCAGCTCTCTACTTGCCCAGAGCTGTCTCCAGTATTTCTGGAGCTGCTCTCAGAGTCTCTCAGCTCGTTATGTAGAGCAGACAGACAGGCTGCTGACGTGCTGCCATGCCGCTGCTTCGCCATACGGCCTGTCGGCTCAACCTTACAACCTCAGAGACACTGAAGCTGTGACAGCCAAAGTGTTGGTGTGTTTACCGTAGCAACTACATATCACAGTCAGCTACAACTCCTCCACCACTGGCTACTTGTTTTACAAACCATATATCTTAACCCCAGCCACTAAACATACAATTGGTACAAATAACGTGCCAGATAGCTGGTAGAATTGGCTATCTAGTGTGCTATTTCCTAACTATATGTTCAATGATCATCTGGTGTTAAAGTGTTGTGCTAGTGTTTTTCTTGAGGTTTTTTAAAGCAGACAGCCAGCAGCAGACCTGATGCAGTGGACTGTGAGCCACAGTTCCCCTGGTAAACACACCAACACTTGCTGTCTCTGCTCCAGTGCCTCTGGACTCATTACATAGAGCAGACAGGCCAGGAACATGAGTGGGATCCATAATCCCGCCTAATGTCAGGGTGTGAAAAAACGTTAGGTGCTAGGGACTTTTAGGTGTACTCATGAAAGCCACCAGTGTGTGGTCAGTGTGATTGCGGTGCAGTTCAGATTCACTGCAATTTCTTCAATCTCCTGAAGATTTAAAGGGGACATATTATGCAAATCTCACTTTTTCCTTGGTTTAGTATGTATATTTGCGTATCCGGAGTGCCTCCCCACCCCTTAAGCATAAGTTTCGACAACTAAGTCAATATTTTGTACCTGCCGGAGTCAGGAATTGAGTCTCTAAATGAGCCGTTTGGATTTCGACCGGATTGTGACGTAATAATCCGGTCTTTTGCATACTCCAGCCCTCGCGCTGGCTATCTCCTCCCACACTTCGCCAGCTACCTGAACGAGGATCCGCCATTTTCTCGTTCTCGCTTCACTTGTACACGACAGCCTGACCGCTACCATGTACAACCCGAAAGCCAAGCACTGCTGCTCTGTCGTCGGATGCATGGATCCTCCTGTTTCGCTACATGGCCTCCCTACCAAAGAGGATATCAGACCGAAGTGGCTACATTTTATTTATCAGGGAAACGTCCCAGCTTCAGTGAGCAAAAGCGTTACGGTCTGTGCCAGTCACTTCACGCCGGACTGCTTCAGCAACCAGGGTCAGGACTGGACGCTGGAATGGCAACAAGATTGTCCCTTAAAAGATGGATCCATACCCACTGTCAATGATGGAACTGTAAGTATTTAAAAAACAGTGTAGTTTGTGTTACTTTGGCCGTTTAGCACATGAGCTAACGCTAACCGTCGATGTAAATATGAGGCTGAACTAACATTACATGTGAAGTTATCAACGTTGGGCTTACTGGCCGTAGTATTCACGATAATGTTAATGTTAACAAACGTTAATTTGTCATATCAGCACTCTTTTAAAACATGACAGTGAATTGAGAAAATGAATTAGGATATTGAGATTTTATCGCTTCTAACCGGCCGGTGAACCACTGCTCGGCTGTGAACATGGGGAGGAGACGGTGTGAAATGTCTCAGTTGTTAGCGGCCGGTGAGCTGCTGTTCCGCCGTGAACAAGCAGAGGAGATTGTATGAAATCGTCTCAGTTGTTCGCGGACGGTGAGCTGCTGTTCCGCCGTGAACAAGCAGAGGAGATTGTATGAAATGTTCTTCATTAGCGGACGGTGAGCTGCTGTTCCGCCGTGAACAAGCAGAGGAGATTGTATGAAATCGTCTCAATTGTTCGCGGACGGTGAGCTACGTTAATTAATTAGCATGTTGTGCTAAAGGACAGTGACCTGCACGTTACCTGCAGTAAAGCAATCACTACTTTGTTTTGGAGCCAGAGACAGGGGTTACCTGCTACATGTCTGCTGTGCTACTATCAGTTATATGCAGGCATGGACACAGAAAAGTTGCTTCACAAATGTGTATAGCTCGTTGCCATGGTCACGCGATGCCGTCCTCACGTAGTCAGCATTAGCTGTGATTGCTGACATTCTTTTGTGTCAGATCTTGTTCCAGCAGGAACTGTCATGATTGGGACTTTTGGTGTGGCCTTTTTGTGTCGTTTGTGCTTGTGTGTTTTTTCAGAGGTGCTCTTGAGAGGTTGGGCGTGGTTTTCCTGGTGGCCGGAGCTGCTTCCTCTCACACACCTGCAGCATATTCCGATCATCAGTGCCAGCTCATATACCCATGTCTTCACTCTGCTCGCTGCCAGATTATGTACCCTGTGGTACTTGGGCTTCCCTGGTTAAAACTCCACAACCTTCACTGTAGCTGTGTCCAAATTCAGGGGCTGCATCCTTCGAAGGACCCGGCCTTTGCGGCCTCCGAAGGCGAGTCCTTCGGAGAGACCTTCGAAGGCCGCGTGAACCGTTGGAACCGCAAAAGAGAGTTGACTGAATGGATTTTATGGTTTTCTGAATGTCTAACATTTTGAAAGTGAAGGCTTTTAAGGCTTTACTTCCAACGGCATAATGCTAATTTATGCCGTATGATAATGCATTACCAGCATCACGTATTTTAAGCTATTGACTGGGCTGCATCTGACATTTCATTTCTATTCTTCTCTGTCACTACCCCCTCATAGACCATATGATTGCTCCATCGATCTTCTCCCCGGCACCCCTCTTTCTACCAGCTGACTGTACAGGCTTTCTCGCCCTGAGAGATGATGGAGAAGTACATACAAGACTCACAGACGGCAGGGTTGATCAGACCTTCCTCCTCTCCTCTCAGGGCTGGATTTTTCTTTGTGGAGATGAAAGATAAGACACTACGCCCCAGCATAGATTACAGTGGCCTTAACAACACCACCATAAAGAACAAATATCCACTTCCCCCCATTGATCCCTCTTTTGAACCCCTGTGGCATGCCAAGTTTTTCATGAAGCTGAAACTCAGCAATGCCTACCACCTGGTCCGGATCTGGGAGGGTGATGAATGGAAGACAGCATTTAACACACCACTAGGACATTTGAATACATGTTGACGCTGTTTGGACTTACTAATGCTCCTGCTGTCTTCCAGGCTCTGATTAATGACATTCTTCGGGATGTGCTCAATCAGTTCGTGTTTGTGTATTTGGACGACACTCTCATTTTCTCCCGCACCATGAAGGAACATACTCAGCAAATACGACTGGTTCCCCAGAGGCTTCTGGAGAATAAACTTCATGTCAAACCAGAAAAATGTTTCATGCCACGGCAGTCAACCTCTTGGGTTACATGGTGGCGCAGGGTCAACCCTGACCCTGCTAAGATACAAGCGGTGGAGTGGTGGCCCATGCCTACTTCCCATAAGCAGCTCCAGCACTTCCTAGGTTTTGCCAACTTTTACAGGAAATTTATCCAAGACTACAACAAGGTAGCGGCACCTCTCACCCAGTTGACTTCCATCAGTTCTCCCTTCACTTTAACATTGTTTTCCAATGTTAATATCAGTCCAGAAGTCATAACATAATATGTAAAATATAAATGCAAGCTCAATTTTGAAAGTCTAACTAGGCGTTGCATTATATTTTTGTTTATCTGACTAAGGAGCCCTATACATGCAAAAGGGATTCTTGTGTCCTTGTTTGAAACGAAAGCAAGTCACCAAGCTGCTGTGTTTGAAAAGTTTTAAGTGAGAACATGTTGGATTAAAGACAGTTTCAAGATACTGAACTCCAAATTGCCAGAGGGTTGTTCCATCGGTGTGTGCGTGTTTATGACTGTTATTGCCCCAGATGCAGCAGGTGGCGCCTTGCATTGTATCCTCATGTGTGAATGGGTGAATGCTGACTTTGTGAAAAGTGCTTTGAGTGACTGGTAAGACTTGAGGAGCACTACATAAATGCAGTCTCTTTTTTCTTTGTTTGGCTGAAAACTGCCACTGAAGAAACAATTATTTGTTGACTCTGAGGTGACCACAATTCTGAAAAGGCTACTCAGTTGCCATTACCACAGATGAGCACAACTGTATGAAATTATCTGCCTAAATTCCAAATCAGAAAATGAAATCTAACAGTAGACTTTACTGTTAAGTGACATGTTGCAATGAACAATTAAGATTCTTTCAGTTTATTAATGGAAACTGATGGTATCACCAAAATTATGATTATTAGACACAAAACTACTTCCAGGGTTTGGAAGTCAGTACCAAGACTTAACCCTCTAGGCGCCAGAGTTTATTTAGGAAAATATTCCATTTGGATTGTAAGATTTCAAAAGGCTGTAGCTTGGAAGTGGTGAGAGATAAATTCATAGTGTAAATGAGAAAAATATTCATAATGACCTAAAGTTTGTGATGGGAGTAAATTTAATCATCTAATTTGCATATTGTGACGTCACCAGGTGACTGAAAGTAACTTTCAGTAAAACTGATTTTTGCACATATTTACACAGAAAAAAAATATTTATATTGTCATCTCATCCTCAAAATAAAGGAACAGGAGTTTGATTGGAGTAAATTTACTAATCTAATTTGTATGTCACCAGGTAAAATTCAGTAAAACGGAATTCTGAACATATTTACACAGTAGATTTTTTTTTTTTCATCCTCTCATCCTCAGAGTAAATGAACAGGAATCTGATAGGAGTAAATGTCCTAATCTAACTTGTAAAAAGAAAAGAAAACTCTCGCCGTGATCAGCGTGTGTTGCTTGTGTGACAGTGTGCGCAGCTGCAGCATCGTCAGTCACTCGTCTCTGACGAGCGATCGTCATCAGAGGGCAAATCATCTCCTTCTGAATCGCGATCAGCAAAGATGTGTGCAAGCACCTCATCCACACTGTAAAGTCTTTTGGGCATTTTGTTTTTTATTACAAAAATCGCTATCTGTCTCTCGATCTGTCCAGCACACTTCCGCCACCGCTCCGCGGCTCTCTCCTCTCCCACTCTGCCTGCTTAGCCGCTGCCGCTCCGACAGCCGGTGTTGGGTTTCAAACTTTTTTTTCTCAGGTATTTTGCATAGAAACACACCCCCAAATGACGTCAGGATTGAAGCTGAATCTATTGGCTATCTAGTGGTAGCAAGCAGTAACAGCACAAGGCAGTAGATTTAAAGATATGGGCTGTTTTAATGAGCAATGTTGCCTGTCGCAATAATGCGACTTTGGCGCCTAGAGGGTTAACACTAATAAAACTTTAAAACACTCCTTCATGAATATTTGTGCCTTAGACCAGTGGTTCCAAAACTTTTTCTGCAAGGCCCCCCTTTTGTAGATCAAAAAAAATGTCAAGCCCCCACCCACAATAATTAACCCCCATAATTAATACAGAACTGCAACTTCAGTGTGTGACATGTTACTGAAAAATCTAAATAGGCACATAGGCACAATACTGCACATTGGGGGAGACACACTTGATTAGCGCTTGCAGCCCTCCTTGTTTCCCAGCCATTGCTTGATTGCAGATCCCCACACAGTCCTCCCATTTCAAATCAGTCTCTGTCAAGTAAGTGTCAATGATTTTGAACAACTCGTCTGCAGTGGCTCTGGTAGTTACACGTTTGCAGAAAAGCAAATCCTCCTTCAAATCTTCGTCATCAATTAATCTGACGTATGCTATTTATAAACAGTCTTTGTTACTGTCAGTTGTTTCATCCATCTGCAGAGCAAAACAGTTGTGTCGTATCTTCTCGTTAAGCTGCTCCTCTATGTCTTTTGACATGTCATAAATGCGCCTTGCGATAGTATTGTCTGACAGTGGAATAGCCTTTAGTTTGCTGGCTGTTGTTTCGTCAATCTTAGTTGAAGCCATATCAATAGCAGAAAGTAGTATTAATTCCTCCACTATTGTGTGCCTCTTTTTATACTAAGCAACTCTGTACGCTACTTTGTAGGAGGCGAGTTGAGCATTTGAAGGCACAGATGCTGCTTTAGTAAAGCAACTCTATTGTGCACGACAGTTGAGTATTTTTTTTCTGAAGAAATCAATGGGCTTCTCTTTGTGTTCGGGATGTGAAGTCTCCAAGTGGCTTCTTAACTTATTCGGCTTCATACTGTCAGAAGCTAATATTTTGAGACACACAACACACTGTGGTCTCTCCTCACTACCCACCGTTGTACTGTTGAAGCCGAGGGCGAGATATGCCTCGTCATATTTTCTTGTCTTTGTTTTGGTAGTTTTGACATTTGGTGTAGATTCATCTTCTGCTTTACGTTTACCTGGCAGTCCTTTCACAAACTTGTCCATGATTTGCTAGCTAGCAGTGCAGAAGAACGATGCATCATTTATATTAAGCCTCACCGTGCCCCCCCGTCATAACTCCGGGGCCCCCCTAGCCCCCCAGTTTGAAAACCATTGCCTTAGACACTCCTCCTTGAACCGACACCTTACCGTGGTGGAGGGGTTTGAGTACCTGAATGATCCTAGGAGCTATGTTGTACGGGGCTTAATGCCCCTGGTAGGGTCTCCCAAGGCAGACAGGTCCTAGGTGACAGGTCAGACTAAGAGCGGTTCCAGCCCCCTATGACTGAAAACACATCTAGGAAGCGTACATCGCCCGGAATGGCGTCACCGGGGCCCCACCCTGGAGCCAGGCCCGGGGTTGGGGCTCGCAGGCGAGCGCCTGGTGGCCGGGTCTTTGCCCACGGGACCTGGCCGGGCACAGCCCGAAGGAGCGACGTGGGCCCGCCCTCCAGTAGGCCCACCACCCGCAGGAGGGTTCAGAAGGGGCCGGTGCGGTGCGATTTGGGTGGCTGTCCTGGGCGGGTGCCCCGGCGACCCAATCCCCGGACGGTGACTCTAGCCATGGGGACATGGAATGTCACCTCGCTGAGGGGGAAAGAGCCTGAACTGGTGCGGGAGGTTGAGCGCTACCGGCTAGAGATAGTCGGGCTCTCCTCCACGCACGGTCTGGGCTCTGGAACCCAACTCCTTGAGAGAGGCTGGACTCTCTTCTACTCTGGAGTTGCCCGCGGTGAGAGGCGGCGAGCTGGTGTGGGCTTGCTCATAGCTCCCCAGCTCAGCCGCCATGTGTTGGAGTTTTCCCCGGTGAACGAGAGGGTCGTTTCCCTGCGCCTCCGGGTCGGGGATAGGTCTCTCACTGTTGTTTCGGCCTATGGGCCAAACGGCAGTGCAGAGTACCCGGCCTTCTTGGAGTCCCTGGGAGGGGTACTGGAGAGTGCTCCAACTGGGGACTCCATCGTTCTGCTGGGGGACTTCAACGCTCACGTAGGCAGCGACAGTGTTGCCTGGAGGGGAGTGATTGGGAGGAACGGCCTCCCTGATCTGAACCCGAGTGGTGTTCTGTTGTTGGACTTCTGTGCCAGTCACAGTTTGTCCATAACGAACACCATGTTCAAGCATAAGGGTGTTCATCAGTGCACATGGCACCAGGACACCCTAGGCCGGAGGTCGATGATCGACTTTGTGGTCGTGTCATCTGACCTCCGGCCGTATGTCTTGGACACTCGGGTGAAGAGAGGGGCTGAGCTGTCAACTGATCACCACCTGGTGGTGAGTTGGTTTCGCTGGCAGGGGAGGAAGCTGGACGGACTTGGCAGACCCAAACGTACTGTGAGGGTCTGCTGGGAACGTCTGGTGGAACCCTCTGTCGGGGAAGTCTACAACTCCCACCTCCGGGAGAGCTTTGACCAGATCCCGAGGGAGGCTGGGGACATTGAGTCCGAATGGGCCTTGTTCTCCGCCTCCATTGTTGACGCGGCTGTTCGGAGCTGTGGCCGTAAGGTCTCCGGTGCCTGTCGTGGCGGCAATCCCCGAACTCGGTGGTGGACACCGACAGTAAGGGATGCTGTCAAGCTGAAGAAGGAGTCCTATCGAGCCTGGCTGGCTCGGGGGACTCCTGAGGCAGCTGATGGGTACCGGCAGGCCAAGCGTGCTGCAGCACGGGCGGTCGCGGAAGCAAAGACTCGGGCCTGGGAAAAGTTCGGGGAGGCCATGGAGAAGGACTACCGGTCGGCCTCGAGGAAATTCTGGCAAACCATCCGGCGCCTTAGGAAGGGGAAGCAGCACCCCGCCAACACTGTTTACGGTGGAGGCGGGGAGCTGTTGACCTCGGCTGGGGATATCGTCGGGCGGTGGAAGGAGTACTTCGAGGATCTCCTCAATCCCACTGACACGTCTTCCATAGAGGAAGCAGAGGCTGGGGACTCGGAGGTTGATCCATTCATCACCCAAGCCGAAGTCACCGAGGTAGTCCGGAAGCTGCCCGGTGGCAAAGCACCGGGGGTGGATGAGATCCGCCCTGAGTACCTCAAGTCTTTGGATGTTGTGGGGCTGTCTTGGCTGACACGTCTCTGCAACATCGCGTGGCAGTCGGGGACAGTGCCTCTGGACTGGCAGACCGGGGTGGTGGTCCCTCTATTCAAAAAGGGGGACCGGAGGGTGTGTTCCAACTACCGGGGGATCACACTCCTCAGCCTCCCTGGTAAAGTCTATTCCAGGGTACTGGAGAGGAGAATTCGGCCGATAGTCGAACCTCGGATTCAGGAGGAACAATGCGGTTTTCGTCCTGGCCGTGGAACACTGGACCAGCTCTATACCCTCAGCAGGGTGCTGGAGGGTTCATGGGAGTTTGCCCAACCAGTCCACATGTGTTTTGTGGCCTTGGAGAAGGCATTCGACCGTGTCCCTCGTGGCATTCTGTGGGGGGTGCTTCGGGAGTACGGGGTCGAGGGCCCTCTACTAAGGGCTGTACGGTCCCTGTACGACCAGAGCAGAAGCTTGGTTCGCATTGCCGGCAGTAAGTCAGACCTGTTTCCAGTGCATGTTGGACTCCGGCAGGGCTGCCCTTTGTCACCGGTTCTGTTCATTATTTTTATGGACAGAATTTCTAGGCGCAGTCATGGGCCGGAGGGGATCTGGTTCGGGAGCCACCGGATTTCATCCCTGCTTTTCGCAGATGATGTTGTCTTGTTGGCTCCTTCGAGCCGGGACCTCCAGCATGTTCTGGGGCGGTTTGCAGCCGAGTGTGAAGCAGCTGGGATGAGAATCAGCACCTCCAAGTCTGAGGCCATGGTTCTCGACCGGAAAAAGGTGGCTTGTTCCCTCCAGGTTGGGGGAGAGTTCCTGCCTCAAGTGGAGGAGTTTAAGTATCTCGGGGTCTTGTTCACGAGTGAGGGAAGGATGGAGCGTGAGATTGACAGGCGGATCGGTGCGGCGGCTGCAGTAATGCGGTCGTTGTATCGGTCTGTCGTGGTGAAGAGAGAGCTGAGCTGAAAGGCGAAGCTCTCGATTTACCGGTCAGTCTACGTTCCTACCCTCACCTATGGTCATGAACTTTGGGTCATGACCGAAAGAATAAGATCCCGGATACAAGCGGCCGAAATGAGTTTCCTCCGCAGGGTGGCAGGGCGCTCCCTTAGAGATAGGGTGAGGAGCTCTGTCACACGGGAGGAGCTCGGAGTAGAACCGCTGCTCCTCCACATCGAGAGGAGTCAGCTGAGGTGGCTCGGGCATCTGTATCGGATGCCCCCTGGACGCCTCCCTCGGGAGGTGTTCCAGGCATGCCCCACCGGGAGGAAGAGACCCCGAGGAAGACCCAGGACACGCTGGAGTGACTATGTCACCCGGCTGACCTGGGAACGCCTTGGGATCCTCCCGGAGGAGCTGGAGGAAGTGTCCGGGGAGAGGGAAGTCTGGGTATCCCTGCTCAGGCAGCTGCCCCCGCGACCCGGCTCCGGATAAGCGGCAGATAATGGATGGATGGATGGATGGACTTCAGATAGATTTTAATCAGCAATGGTATTTTTTTTAATTGCCATGTTCACCTCCAGTGAAGCCAGTTTTATCAGGGTATCATTTGTGTTAATTTGCTTTACTACTGCAGTGTTTACACGGGAGGTCGCCTCTGCGGATAGGTGCTGCAGTCAGGTTGATAAATGGAAGCAGCTATATCCCCTGCTCTGCTTGGCCCTCAACACACATAACACTCTGCAACGTCTTTTGTGTTGTTTTGATAGACAGGCCTCTTGAGGCAGAAGTTACATCTTGTGCATTTAAAATAGCACAACATTTGTATCCAAAAGATATCTTTATACACTGTAAAAACTGTAATTGGGGTTAATTCATATTTAGTAAATAAATAATAGTAACATATACATAATAAAAAAGACTATATGCAGTTTGGAATCACACTGAGCTGAATTCAACAAATTTGAATTATTTATTAATTGCATTTTACTCAGTTTTGTTTAAATAAAATCAGCTGTGAATCACTGAGTAGAATTTAATTGTATTTTATCAGTAAAGTCAAAGATAGAAGATAGAAGAAGATAGAAAATTGATACATTTTACTCATTGGGGGGTTTTGATCACCTTTTACACTTCCGCCCAAGGCATTTTGCACTTCTGCGGCTCCGTCCAAGGCATTTGCGCCACATGGACATCAACGTTTCAGTGACTGCCGTTTTCCCAAAGGTGAGAGCTGTTTAATTATTGTTAGTTTAGGAACAATTTATAACCAAGTTGCTACAGCAGTTGAACATTGTTCTACGTTACTGACGTTACCAAACATGCAAACTTTACTGCACTTTAAGTCAAAATTGAGCTAACTATATAATGTTAGTGAATTGAAGTCAGCCTGCGTTGTCTCGACTAAAAGCATAGCAAGGACTGAACAAGTGGTCGGCTCAATGTCACAATTTCATGTGACTTTCCCAAGTATAATGTTATACCGTATATAATGCCCTTTTAAGATATCAGCTACTTTTACATTTACGGATTTTCCTGGCCTAAAAGTTTTGTGCACGCTCTGGCTGGTGTTGTGCTAATTCCAAGTTCACCAAGGCACTCTTTTAGTAGCCACCAGTCTCATGTCTCCGTTCACAACCATAGACGCCGCATTTGTTGTCATCCCATATTGGCCTGGCCTGTAAACAAATACAAGTAATATAACGTTATGTATACGATATGTATATAAATGGGGGAGCTGTGTTTTTTCTAAATAAAAAGCAGTATAACGTTTACATTTCTCAACAGATTTCAATGACTGTATATGGCACTGCTAAACTGACAACTTCACTGACTGCCGCTCGCTCTTGGGTTCAGATAGGACGAGCCGCGGATCCAGTCTGTCCGACGGGACGAGCCGCCGCCCGGAGCTCCGTGGCTGCGCTGGACATTCTTGTAGTATGATGAGACCAAAATAAATAGCCTACCAAAAAGAGAGAACATATTCACAAGGAAAAAAAAACATGACTAGAATACTTTATCTTTATAAATGATTTTCTTGATAGTTTTTCAACCACTGATAGTCTTCCTCAGGTGAAACTGAAGAAGGGAACAGGCTTGTTGAGTCTGACCTTTCTCCAGCACTGGTGCGTGAATATATGATATATAATATATATATATATATATATATATATATATATATATATATATATATATATATACATATATGATAGGTCTGGCTATGCAAACCTAATCACAGAATGATTACAGAGACAGGTGCATGTTCATTTTTTTTATCTTTACCTGAGAAAGATCACCTGTGGTTGTTAATATGCACATAAAGTAAAGAAAACAGGTTTTCTTTTTGCTGCTTGTGTGTTTGGTACTTTCCTGACTGAAATGTGCATGATAAACTTTCCAAAACTATTAAAAATATTTTCTGGTACCTGAGTGCCCATGTTTGTATCTGTAGCCCTCATATTTTCATTATATGAAACAAGCAAGTGTAAACTTTTATGTTCCCTGTTGTGTGTAAAATATGAATTTATCCAGTTGAATTAAAGCTAATATGAATTTCTTTCTAGGTGCATGAAGAATCGTTGACTGAAATTTATCAGCAGGTATGTATCACACTTCCATACACAATATGCTGTTGTACTACATTTCACATATAGTACATGTTGTGTAAAGGTTTGTACACCGTTTGTTTTGCAATGCAAAATTTGATTACTATTTTTTGTATCAACTTTTGCTGGTTGGAAAGCAGATTTGCTACAGTTTTGATTGTCAGTGATATTCAAAACCTGTAGTTCCAAACTGAATTTGAAATTAAAGCAGCAGAAAATATAGAAATACTGATCACATATTTCTCATAGACATACAATTAAGCTATGATGACACATGGTTTTTACATGCTTTTCCACACCCTAGTTACATTTACGTGAATTATATTACGTTGATACTAATTAATCAAATTTCCTTCTTGTAATAATGTAACAGCAAAAAAAGTTTGAACTTTCTTTAGATGTAATATGTACATCAACAAATACTAAACAACAAATACTAAAATCAAAGGTGCCCAATCTTTTACATTTCATGGTACATTGTTTTTATTATTAGATCTATTAGTGATGTAGGCTACTAGACATATTGGTCCTCCTCTATCACTCCTTTGTCGAGAGCATTTAAACTTTTTGTTCCATTGCCTGGTATTTTTCAATGTGAATAATAAAAACAAACTGCATAAGATAGTCAGTCAGTCAGTCCAGTAAGATTGCTGGACAACAGTAAAATTGCATGACGATGACCTGTGAGTCCCGGGTGTTGAGGACAGGGCAGGCGATTATTAGAGATGTATCACATCCCCTATTTAGCGCATACGAGCCATTACCATCAGGCAGACGGTATAGGGTGCCATTCCTCCGAACCAACTGGGCACGCAGATAATTTGTGCTTACCAGTATTGCATTGCTGAACAAACTGTGAAACAAAATAACTGAACCTCTGTGTACGTGAGGATGCTGCAGCTTATAATATGTAGAGCACTTTGGTGATATGGGTCTGTGATTATGTTGGGTCTGTGAGGTGTTCTGTTGTTGTTTGTTGTTGGTACTGTTGTCATTGTCGCGGTTGTTGTTCTACAGAGAAGGACTACTTTCAGCATATTGGAACTCATCTGAAGAGCCACGAAACTGTCTTTTGTGTTTGAAGGATGCAACTTTAGGACAAATATATACATTTCTGAAGCACAAAAGCAGAAGACATAAATCCTATTCTTTGAGTGACTTTAAGCAAGATGTGTATGAGAGTCACCATAATCAGACTGTTGACCATTCTGATTTACCAGAGGCCAGTGATGGTGCGGGCACTAGTTTAGATTGTGATCAGGAAAGTGCATTGTATTTAGTTCTTCAAAGAATTGGCTTACTTCTGCTGAAGCTAGAAAGCATCTATAATGCCTCAGTGAAGTGCACTGATGCCTTGGTTGAGGACCTTCAGTTCATTTCATTGTCAACATCTGTTGAAGTTGTAAGGAACATACTTGATTCAACATTGACAATTAATAAATGCATTGTTGACCAGGCCATCATAACTGACTTGGCAGAACAGTTGTGCAACTTCCATCCCATTAGTACAGCACTTGGAGCAGGTGGTCCACTTTGTTCGGCTTTTAAAAGAAGAAGGTATCTTAAGGAGCATTTCCACTGTGTTGATCCTATTGAATATATTCTTGATTCTCAAAAGAACAAGACCTTTCAATATGTGCCTATTCTCAAGACTTTGCAGGAAGTCTTGAAGAATAAAGACATTGCAGAGGGAATCACATTCATTCAAACAGTACTGGATATATTAAGTAAATTTTTGATGGCACATTTTTCAAGCAAAATGCCTTCTATAATGGAGAAGAAACAAGATTCTCTATAATCCTTTATGTCGATGACTTTAAAAATCTTTCTCACTCTCACTCTAGAACAGGAAGGGATTTTCATTTCCAGTGTTGGAAAAAGTATTAAAGGGACTGTAGACTGTGTTGCAGCTGATAATCTCAGTGCACATTCGATCAGTGGACTAGTTGAAAGTTTCACAGAGCCATACATCTGTAGATTTTGTCTTGGACATTCCTCAGAGTACCAGACACACGAAGTGCGGACTGGAGTGTTTCCACCTCGGACAAAGGAGGACAATAGTTTGCATGTGCAAATTGTGAGAGAAAATCCAAATTTAACACATTGCTTTGGAGTAAAGCGGTCGTGTCCATTGACTGATAAATGAAATCACTTTTACTTTGTCTCTGGGTACCCACCAGATTTATTTCATGACCTTTTTGAAGGCATAGTCCCAAGGGAACTAGCATTTTGTTTTCAGATTTTCACCAAGAAGAAGTATTTTAATTTGACTGTACTCAACAAGTTAATCACACGTTTTCCCTACAAGGGCTCGGACAAAGCCAATAGCCTTCAAGCAATTCCTCAAAACTACATTCATCGCAGAACTATAGATGGAAATGGCCATAAAAATTCGGCCCTCATACGGTTGTTGCCACTCATTGTTGGTTCGCGGGTACCTGAGGGTGATTCTGCCTGGCAGGTTCTTCTGACTTTAAAAGACATTGTTGAATTGGCGATTGCCCCTGTCCACACAGTTGAAACTATTGCGTACCTTGACTTTAAAATATCTGAACATCGTGACGAGACAGTGACACCCAAACACCATTTTATGGAACACTACCCTGCATTGATTGAAGAATATGGGCCTCTGGTTGGTGTATGGACAATGCGCTTTGAAGCCAAACACAGCTTTTTTAAACAAGTTGTGAGGTACACTAATAATTTCAGAAATGTGTTGTTGACCCTTTCTACAAGACATCAGATGATGATGGCATACCACTTCACAGATGTTGGAAAACAGGCTTTGTGTGTCACAAAAAATATATGTAGTGCCTTTAGATGTGCTGCATTCAGAAATACAGGAGGCTTTAAGGGAAACATCACCGCTTTTGTCTACTGTGCAGTTGCCTAACACTGTCACCTACTATGGAACAAGGTACACTGTTGGGATGATCTTGTCTCATGGCTCTACTGGTGGACTACCTGACTTTGCTGAGATTATTCAGATAGCCATTTTGGACAGCTGTGTACATTTTATAGTAAAGTTACTTGCTGCCTGGTATGAAGAGCATCTAAGATCTTTTCAACTGGAGGACACTGGGAAAATAGCTCTTTTGGAGCAGCAGAAACTTGATAATGTGTACCCCTTGGCTGCGTACAATGTGGGAGGATAACGCTTGGTTACACTCAAACGTCACATCTGTTGTTCATTTTAGGTAGGTAATTTAGATAAATTGATAACCTTTACATCTTACAATATCTGTATTGTAGCCCATTTATCTGGAAATATAACAATACAGTGTACTTTTTTAATGACTTTTTAGCAATTTCATGACAATCACAAAAACAAGCATGTTTCTGCCTGTTATATACATTCTCCCACTTTGTTTCCTGCTTAAAAATGTACATTTAAAGACAGCTCTTAAATGTTATGATTCGTAAGTAGTGTGCCACGTAAAACCTAAATCAGTCGAGCACACACGGTAGCATGACTTTGGATTGGACACATAACTCCTAACATACACGCCGACACACAAAAGGAGCCAGTTAGAGTTAGAGTTCCTGTTGCCTCCTTGGTGGTTGGACTTCATTTAATTGGCACCCTGCTGACTCAACTTTTAATTGAAGAGAGTTGTCTTAAATCTAAGTGATCACGATGGAAAACAGGTGTATTGCAGGAAACAAATGTAATGTTAAATTTATTATGAAAGGCAGACAAATTATTAAAAGTAATGATAAAAAGATACATTTAGAATAGATCTATAAAATAATTTGTAGTTCTTAATTACAAAGTCTACAACAATTTGTAGTTACATTTTAAAACTCAGTTATTGATTTATCATTTAAAGACAGAATAAGGAAATATAACTTTAATTGGTAAATTTAATTATATTTTAATTACCATTATAAGTTAATTAATAATTTAATTAAAAAAAATAAATGTAATTAATTTATTCTGGTGGCACACTCGAGGCTCTTCATTACATTATTCACTGTATGAGATGGAGGCAAAGCTCCGAGTAATAATTGATGACCGAATTGAAAAGTTGGTCCTTCCATCAGGAATCCCACCCACTGTGGAGGAGCTGCAAACTGTTGTGAAGGAGACCTTTGGAATTTCTGATGAGTTCAGTCTTCAGTATTTGGATTTGGAATTTGAACATTACTTTAGTCTTCATAAAAGTGACCAAGTTAAACATAAAGACACCATAAAGGTTGTTCTCGCCGCCCCGATTGTTCTTAACTTGCTTCCACTTGATGAAAGTTTGGGCAGTTCCTTTGGTCAACAGTCAACTGACTGTGACTCTGCATCTTATGCAGAGTCAACTGCATCAAATGCAGAGTCATCTGCTGGAACATCTTCTTCACAGGACACCATTATCCTGTCTAGGCGAAGTACCACAGAATGATGTCAGCCATGGCCAACGCAGTTCCCCATTCCACAGTTTGCAAACGAAACTGATATGTACCTTGAAAGAGCCACTGAAGACTACAAGAGGAATGGAACACTTCTGACTACCTCAAAGGTCAAGGCAGACATACTTGAGAAGCTGGCTGAAACTATAAATACATACACAGCCTATCCATCAAGTGCACAGATAAGTGATGTGGCTGAGGCACTTGTCAATAAATATCCTTGCCTCAAGGAACCCGGCTCCCTCTCAGGTTACTATGGCTGGCAACAAAGCATCAAATACAAGATGGAAAATTATCGCACCAAACTCAGAGGCTACGGTGTTCCTGAGGTGACGTGCAATGCACTGACATGCAAGAGCCCTGCAGACCAGAAGCCTGCAAAGAGTGTAAAAAAGCCTCGAAAGGCAGAGGTAAACTACCTCCCCCCCTTACCCGGCAGGAGAAGATGAAGAAAGTCAAGAACAAGAGAGGAGTCAGTTGCTTAATGAAGTAAGGAAAAGGGACAACAACAAATTGATAAAAGAAAAAATGGCCAAAACATTTGCACACAGAAGACACTAAATCATCAACCTATCACCCAGCATAGAGGACATCAAAGCCAGATGGCCCGCTCTATTTGAGGCATCTCACGTGAGTTACAAGTGCATGCTAATTAGAAATATTCCTAGTCCATTGTGAAGGACTGCACTGGTGGTTTTGCATATTTAGCTCTTAGATACAAATGTGTGTTTTGTTACTGTCAACTATTTTCTAAAGGATATTTTCAAGATCAAATTCCAGATTGATTTAGTTTTTGTTGCATTACATTGTTATACAGTTTATAACAGGTGTCATTTTAAATACTCCTTGAAAGTGCATGTGAGGAACTACCAACATTGAAGATTGTAGTATGCCATCCGAAACATTATATTAAAATGCTGTATAGTCAGATGATTTAACCCAGAAGGTAAACAATCAGCAAACACGTAAGTCATAAAATGATATAAAAAATATTCTTGACTTCTGAACCTCTTCCACTCCAAGGGTGGAACCATGGGATTGAGGTTGCAGGCTATTCTACTCAAGGTATTCTTCAATGAGTATTATGTTTGCTAATATTTTATTTTAGGGAATTTGTGATCAAACTGCTGGAATATCATTCACTTATTACTTAAATCTACAGGATGTAATGTTAGCCTGTGATTCTCTCTACAAAAAGAGTATGCAGGTATGAATTGCATACCTTTTTGTATAGTGTGTATACACTCAGTGGCCACTTTATTAGATACATAATTATTCAAGTTTATAATGTTCAGTTTTTGTTGACATTGTCGGAAATGTTCAGTTCAGTTCAGTTCATTTTCTTGACCACTTTATCCGTGAGGGTCGCGGGAATGTTGCCGCTTTATCCCCCCTTTCGGGGGGTTGCGGGGCTTACTGGGGTTCATATGGGCGGAGGCCAGGGTATATCCCTGGACGAGTCACCAGCTCATCGCAGGGCCCTCTGACGGCAGAGGCTGCCACACAAGGTGCCAACTGCGCGTCAGGCGCAATTTCGGGGTTCAGTATCTTGCTCAAGGATACTTCGGCATGTGGCTCAGTTCCGCCCAGGGGAGCCGGGGTTCGAACCTGCTCTACCCACTGAGCCACAGCCGCCCCTTGTCGGAAATGTATACATTTAATAATATGTTTATTATTGAGGTCACAGTTAAAAGTGGTGCCTTACTGAACTGCATTATACTGAAGGTTGTTTCTAATTCTTTGTACTCCATATTTACATACATGTGGGGGTCAGAATATTAGAAACACCTCTGAATATAGGGTAGTCCAGTACAATATCTTCAATAGTAATGACCTCAATGCTAAAACATTTACTTTATTAACACTTCTATGACAGTGTCAACAAAAAACGAACATTAAAGCCATCATAAAAGTAGACTTTATGGCAGAACAATTTGATCGAATTGTATTAGATTGGACAGGTGCATGTATTTAAAGTGGCCACTGAGTATACATTGTCACTCACTACCAAAGGCACAGGTTTGAGACTTGCCAAGTAGTGCTTTGACATTACTGATTCTGTTTCACGTTGTTGATTGGACACCAAAATCCTCAACCTGCAATGGTTATGTGATTAACAGTCATTTTAAGCACATCTGTTTAGGTTTTTTTTTTTAAAAAACTGAATGATTATTGAAAAGGCCTGCTGTGGCCATCCACAAATAATGTGCTACATATTACAGTTAGAACTATGCTCCCTCCAGTGTATTTTCTGTGTACCAGTAATTTTGAACATATGACTCGTTAAGCACCAGCTGCCACTCAGCTCTGTGTACTTGCTGCTTAAAGGAATAGGTCAACATTTTGGGTAATAAGCTTATTTGCCTTCCCTAAGAGTTAGATTTTCAGATTGATACCAGTCCCATGTCTGTACTATAAATACGAAGCTAGAACCAGCAGCATAGCTTATCATAAAAAAACTGGAAACAGGGGGAAACAACTTGTCTGGCTCTGTCCAAAGGTAACAAAATGTGCCTACCAGCACATCTAAAGCTCACTGATTAATATGTTATGTCTTGTTTTTTTAATCCATACACAAAGCAAGGTGTAAATTGTTGTGGTTTTATGGGAGTTCATGTGCTACGCACTATTTCTTTGCTGGACCCTTGCAGAATGAAAGTGAATTGTTAAGTCACTGTCAAAACTGTCACATGGTTGCCGTCAAGGCTTTGTTAAATGCTTGAGTTTCAGTGCTGCAGATGGTCGTTCAGAAAAATCCAATTAACCATACTCATTTGAGGGGAGTGGCATCATGTTTTTGAATTTATATTGGCACAGGTGGCTGTTCTTGTACCTTGTGATTCCACTGTGTACACCAGGGATGCAAATTGAGGAATTTGAGGAATTTGAATTTGCACAAATGAATAATGTGACTAAAATGTGACTTTTGTGTCCCATTTTAGCAAGTAGTGAAGAAGTAAGGCAAATGGAAGTCTGAAAACATTGTCGTAATTTAAATGCACTAACAGGACTAGACCTAGAATCACATCCTAGAAAGTCATCTATGCCAGTATTGACTACAAGTGATGGGCAGAGGTCATAGGTCATTGTGCAGTTTTGGTAAATTTGTATGGGGCCTTTTCATCATTCCAAGTGAACATGACACTACTTCATAAGTAGTCTAATGTAGCTAAATTTGTCAGGTAAAAAATAATTGTGGACAATTTAAGCCGATGGATTGCCAGTATAATCGTATCCCTATTGTACACTTACGGTATCTGTCATTGTTTTCTTATAGTCCCTCTCTCTATTTTATTGTTGTATTTTGGCATTTTGCTGTTAACTAATGTTAAGACAAAGTTGCACAAATAAATGTTTACCTGCTGTACTTTTTATGCATGGTGATCTGTGACCCAATTTAAGTAAACTGTGGCACTAAGAAGGCATGATATTGGGTGGACTAGACATAGAAAAATTATGGCAACAAAGTGACAATCAATTTTGATGAATAGATTTAAAGTCCTGCAATTAAAACTTGAATGTAAACAATTAATTGAGGTACAGATAAATAAGAATAGCAGTGTAAATGTGTTGAGTTACGCAACAATGTGCTAAAATATGAGTTGATATAATTTTTTGTATTTAGTTAATCCAAATCATTTTTAGCCAGATACTTAGTAAATATAAATCAATTTCACCCAGATAATTAATAAATATAAATCAAGATATTTAGTAAATCTAAATTACTTTTGCTAAGATACTTAGTAAATATAAATCAGTTTTCCTTCTGATTGATTGATTTGGATTTACTCAATATTTTTGGGCTATATAACTCTAATATAATTTGGCATGCTATTACTAAATCCAACACATTTTAACTGTTGCTTTTATTACCATGTACTTATTTTTTAGTTTGTTTAAATTTAGTTCATTTATTTAATACTTTTTAATCAAATTGTAGTACTTAAAATCTTTACTATTATATTACGTGTCACTTTGTTGCCATCATTTTTTAAATTGGTCACATTTTTTACGGTGTAGGTCTTACCTAGCTGTTCAATAAACAAATCCTCTGAGCAACGTTTGTCATACTGGTCATTGCACCATCGACCCTCTGATTGGTAGACAACTGCTCTAACCGCTGATGGAATTAACATAAACTGCTTATATTAGCATGCCTGGCTAACCAGCTTACTTCTAAGGCCAGGGGCTAGCATACCATGAGCTAAAGGTTATGTTAGAAAGATCCCTGTTCTAACATCCACCATTTGGAAACCTGTGTTTTGTCAAAGACAGAGAGTGCTCTGGTAGTTTTAATGTGTTTCCTAATTTTATCAGTGATTTCAAACTAGAATGATTTAGCTGATTGTGGACTATGGTTTCACTTCATCACCTGCCGCAGCTGTGTCTCTCAGTTCCCTCCAGATGTCCAAGATCCTGACTCTTATCTCTAAGGGTGAGCCCAGTCACCCTACAGAGGAAACTTATTTTTTGTATTCACAATCACATTATTGCAGTCACTACCCAAAACATATGACCATAGGTGAGGGTTGGAACTTAGATCCGACCCAGCTCTCTTTTCACCACAACGGTTCGGAGCAATGCCTGCTGCACAAAACCGACTGTCCGTCTCATGCCCCAATTTCCCATGCTCATGAACAAGTCCCCAGGATACTTAAACTCATAAACCGTAAGAGGCAATCCTTCGTTTTCCGGCAGAGAACCATGGCCTCAGACTTGGAGGTTCAGACTATCATCACTCAACAAGTTGTTGTGAGTACACTAAGACAGATGAACCAGAAAGCTCCTAGGTGGTGTAGTGGCAGATACTGAGTTTATTCCCACCTGGCCACATGCCTTTGACAGCTATTAATAAATGTTGGAAAGTCCCCAGCTGTCCCTGCCAAATTAGATTCAAGATTCAAGATTCAAGATCTCTTTATTGTCATTCAGCACGGAACAAAAAAAGTAGTGAGCAGAACAAAATTATGTGCATGGCTTTTTTTAAAAACACTGTAGAAAACTCTGTTAAAACACAGATGTAACAAATGTATGACAAAATGTATAAATATACAAATATTTTATATAAACAGAATGAATAAATAGTACTGGAAGGGTTATTGAATAAATAAATAGATATTGCACAGGATAATTATTATTGCAGAGATAATGGATATATTACACCGGATATGTATTATTGCACATGTTGAGGTTAGTGTTAGTGTTTGTTAAGCAGTCTGATAACAGCAGGGTAGAAACCGTTCCTGAACCTGACCGTGCTGCTACGCAGGCTGCGGTATCTCTTTCCTGATGGCAGGAGGGAGAACAGTCTGTGACTGGAGTGGAGTCTTTTAGGATGCTGGCGGCTTTGGTCAGTCAGCTCTTCTGGGCCAGATCCTCTATGGGTTGCAACACAGCCCCAATAGTCCTCTCTGCTGACCTCACCACTCTCCTCAGGGCTTTTCTGTCCGAGGTGTTAGAGTTTTCAAACCACAGAGAGATGCTGCTGGTCAGCACACTCTCTATGGTGCCCCTGTAGAAAGTGGTGAGGATGGAAGGACTAAAGTGGGCCTTCTTTAGCTGCCGCAGGAAGTGTAGGCATTGGTGAGCCTTTTTCACAAGAGAGGAGGTGTGCAGGTACCAGGACAGGTTATCAGAGACCCCCAGGAACTTTGTGTTCTGAACCGTCTCCACAGCAGTTCCATTGATGATGATCGGGGTGTGCACGGGCTGTTTTTTCCTGAAGTCGATCACCATCTCCTTGGTTTTTTCGACATTCAGGACCAGGTTGTTTTTCCCTCACCAGTCAGCAAAATGTTTCACCTCCTCTCCGTAGGTGTTCTCCTGATTGTTCTGGATCAGACCCACCACTGTTGTGTCGTCCACGTACATAATGGTGTGGTTTGAACTGGACTTTGCACAGCAGTCGTGGATCATCAGGATGAACAGAATGGGGCTCAGGACACATCCCTGCGGCGATCCGGTGTTCAGTGAGATGGTGGATGAGGTGTTGTTGCCTACCCGCACAAACTGAGGCCTCTCTGAGAGAAAGTCTAAAATCCAGTTGCACAGTGGGGTGTTCAGTCCAAGTGGGCCGAGTTTATTGACCAGATGCTGGGGGATTATGGTGTTGAATGCCGAGCTGAAATCGACAAACAACATTTGCACGTGAGAGTTATTTTTCTCCAGGTGTTGGAGACTCAGGTGAAGTGCAGTGGATATAGCATCCTCAGTGGAATGGTTTGGGCGGTAGGCAAACTGGAGTGGGTCAAGTGAGGGGGGAAGGACAGAGGTTATGTGGTCCTTGACTAACCTTTCGAAGCACTTCATTATTATGGGCACAAGTGCTACCGGCTGGTAGTCATTTAGACTGGTGACTGGGTTTTTTGGGGACTGGGATGATGGCTGAAGTTTTGAAGCATGATGGCACAGCAGCTTGACTCAGGGAGATGTTGAATATGTCTGTTAGAACATGAGTCAGCTGGTCTGCACACCCCTTGAGCACGCACCCTGGTATCCTGTCAGGACCTGCAGCTTTCTGTGGGTTGATCTTCCTCTGGGTCTGTAGGACATCAGCCGGGTCAAGACTTAGCACCTGGTCGTCGTGATGTGGGGTGGCTTTCGTTGCTGGTGTGGTGTTCAGTGCTTCAAACCTGTCGAAGTAGTTGTTGAGGTGGTTTAGGAATTCAGTGCTGTCATCACAGGCCTGGGGAGAAGTCCTGTAATCCGTAACTGTTTGAATTCCCTGCCACATTCTCTTAGTGTCCCTGTGGTTGTTGAAGTGGCTTTGGAATTTTTGTCCATGGGCTCTCTTTGCCATTCTGATGGCCCTGTTCAGATTTGCTCTCGCAGATCTGAGTGCGGTTGCATTGCCAGATTTAAAAGCTGAGTTTCTTGCTCTCAGCAGGGCGCGAACCTCAGTGGTCATCCATGGTTTCTGATTTGCCCGCACGGTTTTTGAGATGCTGATGTCCTCCATACATTTTTCAATGTAGCCTGAGACAGTCTCAGCATACTCACTGACATCTGTGATGTGGTCCATGGTGGCAGCCTCTCTGAAAACAGACCAGTCAGTACAGTCAAAGCAGTCCTGTAGTTATGACGTGGCTCCCTCCGGCCAGACCCTCACCTGCTTCGAGGAGGAGGTAAATGAAGGTATGTCTAACGTACCACTAAGTTTAGATCTGGTGGGGATGAGAGGGGAAGGCCAATGTCTAATGTAAATTGATGAAAAGCTAGTGTAAGCTTCCAATGTCTAATGTAAACTTATATGACAACTTTGAAATAAATCAGGAGTAACAGGTGTTGTCACAGGTCACCCATGGCCCAAGGAAGGGAGGGGCCAGGGTGTGACGTCTGTAGGTTCTTTAAAAACAACCAAGAATGGTCGAGGCACGGGTATGTTTGAAGTTCCGAGAATAATAGTGGCAAGGCCAGATTGATCATAATGAAAGAGGGAAGGTCCAGGGGCGTGGAAAGCCACCTGGACCTAAAGTACTGTATATAAGCTGAACGATCAGACAGTGCGTTTCAGTCTACCATGGGGTAACTCATGGTGTTTGTGACCTGTTTTGTGAATAAACACCTTTTGACCTGAAGACCAGCTGTTTCATCCCTGATTTGTGACTCCCACTGTGAGTGTCCTTTACAGATAGTTAGTAAGTTCAGTATAAGTCTAAGATAAGGTAGTCATCCACTACAGTGGTACCTTCAAATTTTTGACTAACATGTAGCATGTACAGGAAATGTCAAAAGCCAAAAATATGTGTGGCAGCTGGTGCCTCCATTTGGCGAATATATAGCTTTTCAGTAGAGCGGCACAATCTAAGAGGCAAGTGAATCAGGGTTTATGGCACTATGGCAAGCACATGTCACCACATGCACTGAGCAAAGCTGTACTTACCCAGAGGGATGTTTTACCATTGTTTAAGATTAGAATATGTAAACAATCTTTACTTGTATAGCACCAATTCACAACTCATGACACTTTCCAAATTGAGCAGGTCTTGACCATACTCCTTGATTAATTTATTTACAGAGACCAAACATTTCCCCCATGAGCAAGCACCTGGCAACAGTGCCGAGAAAAAAATGCCTTTTAACAGGCAGAAACCTCGGAGCAGAACCAGACACAAGGTGGGCAGCCATCTGCCTCGACCAGTTTGGTTGTCAGGCTTTAGCATCTATGTCACTGTGATTAGGTCATACGACTTTTGCAGGCAGTCGCTCTCTTTGATGACTGTTTATCATAAAGGATACGACCTGGGAGAAAAACACAATGATCAGTGCTTTTGCTTGCATTATTAAATACCTAAAGTGTTGGATAAAATGATTAAATGTTTTGCAAGCCATAATGAAATTACACCTTTTTTTTGTTTTTCTGACCAGTCATTAAGTAACACTCACCACATTTTTGGCAATTGAGTTTTTATTTTTTTTTAAGAATAAATATAAGCCAACATGATCAGGTGTCACTGTGACTTCAGGACCAATGACTAAAACCTCTGTTTTGTCCTGGTTGAGCTGAAGGAAGTTTGCTGCCATCCATGACCTAATGTCTAAAATACAGTTAAAAAGGGCATCAATTGGCCCTGTGTCATCAGGAGACGCGGCAATGTACAGTTGTGTATCATCAGCATAACTATGGAAGTTGATGCCTTGCCTCCTGATGACGTCCCCAATGGGCAGCATGTAAAGATTAAAAAGAGTTGGACCTAAAATTGACCCTTGGGGAACCCCACACTTTATCTTATGGGTTCTTGAGGAACATGTATCCATACTAACAAAGAAACTTCGATCAGTGAGATAGGATGTGAACCAGTTAAAAACAGTACCAGAGAGGCCAACCAGGTTCCTCAGTCTATTTAATAAAATGTGATGGTCTACTGTATCGAAGGCGGCTGTTAGATCCAGTAGTACCAAGACTGTGAGTTTGTTGTTATCTAAATTACACCTGATGTCATTTAAAATCTTTAAAAGTGCTGTCTCTGTACTGTGGTTCATCCTAAAACCAGACTGATGAGACTCTAAAATATGTTTTGAGTTTAAAAATTCATTTACTTGATTAGAAACAAGTTTTTCTAAAATTTTACTTAAAAATGGTAAGTTGGATACAGGCCGGTAGTTGTTTAAAACATTGGGGTCTAAGTCACTCTTCTTCAGAAGGGGCTTCACCACCGCCGTTTTAAAGGAGGTGGGGAATACTTTTTTCAAGGCAGTATCCCTTCAGCCACAGGTGCAGCGACTGGTGGTGACGTCACCATAGCGCGGCGGGGGGAGCGGGCCGGAAATAATTAGCCGCTTCCCCGTGTCCAGCAGGCGGTCCATCATGGACCTGAAATCCTGCTTGAGGATCTCGGACTGCTGGTCTCTGAGATCATTAATTCCGGCCTCCAGAACCAGCGTGGTGGCCGAGCTGTGCTGAGCACACAGCTGGAGGGCAGAGGACTCAACCTCCTTGACGCGGGCTCCAGGGTGGCAGAAGGTCCGGCCGCCATGCACCGTCACGTGCCTGACCATCGAGGTCCCGACGACCAGCACGGAGGGGGTGCGGTGCTCCGCGGGCCGCCTGGAGTGGCGCACCTACTTTCTATGGTAATTTTGTCGTAGTATGGTTATGGTTTATGCTGCAAAATATGTATTTGACAGGCTGTATTTTCTGTTTTCTGTCATTAGCCATAGTCCACTGCCGTATTTTGCATATTTCTGTATTTTGTTAATTTTGCTTTTATTATTTTGGCAAAAGACTGCTACAAATTGTAACACTGTTATAAGTGACCTGTCCCAATTATTGTCAGCAATAAACTTGCAGCCAAACGAACCCCAGAAGTAAATGTGTCCTGTGTGGCATCTAATTCCACGGCTACACATTTTTGGTACCAGGAGTGGGGTACGTGCTAAGACATACTTTTTCAAATGTGGCATAAGAGTGGCATATTTTCATTTTTTATTTGAGAAATACGGCAGTGGTGAAGAATGCAGGTGATGTCCCGTGTTTCAGTCAGAGAGGCCAGCCTGTGGTGGAGGCGGTGACCAGTGAGGGACGACCTGAGGGGCTCCAAGGTGTGCTGGTGCTTCCTGGTTAAAAGACTCATCCATACCTGCGCAGAGGATTCCAGCACAAACTTCCACTGTAAAGAGCAAGATTCAACAAGACTTCAGATAGAGACTGTCTTCACAGTATCCTTGACCCACTATTTGGACTTCACATTAACATTCATAGTGGACTGATTAAAGATATTTCATCATGTCTAGTGATGAAGGTACCACAAGTAATGATAATGGTCAGTTAGACCAGGCCTCCGTCGGGGTGGCAAGTAGAGACAGTACAGATGAAACACAGATTCAAATGCAAGAGCTCACCAAATTGCGAGATGAACTTACCAGGTTAAGTAATGAAGCAAGGGCTCAGAGTGTACCCGCACGTTCATACATCTACGTTCCAAGAGAACACCAGATCCAAGGATTTAGTGGGGAGTGTGGTAAAGATGGGAGATCCGTGGAAGAGTTTATTGATGAGGTTGAAAGGTTTTTAAGATCCAGAGAGCAAACAACAGAAGAACAGTAGGACTACATACTATCTCTGTTACGTGGTCCTGCATTAGAAGAGGTGCGACAGTGCATGGGGAATCAGCCAGTGGGCCCCCATGATTTGTATTCTTACCTGAGAAATGCTAACCCTCTGTAGTGACGCAGTCCTCAGATGTAATACCAAATGAGAAAACCGTTCTCAGGGATCAGTTCATCAAAGATTTAAGGGATGCAGCCCTCCGGCATGAACTCAGAAAAATGGTTAGGGACAAACCAGATTCCAGTCTTCTAGATGTGAGGAGAGAAGCCCTCCTGTGGGAAATGGAGGACAACAGGTTCCACCGCCCCAGAGCTGTTAAGAGTAACCAAGTTAAGTCAGAGGTTTCAGAAACCCAGAGCTTCCCTGTTACAATAGACAATGACCAATGTACTGTATTAGATGATGTTCAAAGAGCAGTAGCTCATCAGGAAAAGCAGCTAGCAGAGCTAAGCAAAACACTCATCGAGCTAACTGGTGCTGTAAGTGAACTGAGTAAGCGCAGCACTCAACAGATGTTCCCAGGACTCAAGCCCCGAGCTAGATCACAGCTAGAGTTCACACCAGAAGGCCAGCCATCTGTTTCAAATGTAGAGGCATTGGTCACATTGCAAGGAGGTGCCCACAGGCCAAAAGGGGTCAAGATTCCACTACACCAGGTCCCTCTGTAGCACAGGAAAACTTCAACCCTCGGTTGTCATGAGCCAAACAACTCGGGGGGAAATAGCTGGCTCACCAAAAGAGACACCTGACAAAAGTAAAATCTTAGAGCGTGTAGTTGCAAGATAGTTGAGATTAAACTCCTTGGTGTTACAGTATCATGCACACGGCGCATGACACTGGTAGCATGGTCAGTACAATTTCAGAGAGTTGTTTCAGGGAACACCTGTCAGAAAAAGGGTAAGACATTCTTCCTGCATTTGAGCGGTTAAAGATCACTGCAGCGAATGGATTAGGCTTACTCTATACGGGCTATGTGGAGCTTGATGTAGAAGCCATGGGTCTGACTATCCCAAAGCCAGGTTTCCTGATAGTCAAATATTCTGCACACTCTTCCTCAGTTTCAGGTCTAATAGGTGTAACAATAGGAACTATTGTTAGGAACCATTGTTTAGTTCCAGGGGACACACAGACTTGTTTGTGAAGTGATACCATATGAGTTACCAGACCGAGGTGAATGTACCTTGGGTGTTAAAGTGTAATAAAGTTTGTAACCCAGCGGGGTGAAGCAGTAAGAACAGTGTACAGTTCTTGTGAGGAAGTAGAAGACTTTAAAAATAGGGATGAACATTGTCAAAAAATCCAAAGAGCTAGTATGCACTGAGTTTGACACCACAGTGTATGGTAAATTTGACCCACATTGGAGAGAGGCCTTTCATCACCTTCAGTCAGCAACTGTAACAGACAGGCTCTCTTTTTCTAGAGTAGTGGGCAAGGATGTAATTCATGTGCCTGCTTCATCTGCTACTACAGTCATGGCTAGGGGACTTAGGACTGTGAGTGAAGGTGGCCCTTTATTGTTGTTAGAGCCTATAAGTACACCCTTACCTGGTAGTTTGGTTGTTGTGCCAACTTTGGTTTCATCTGAGAGTCAGCCCAGTGCAAGTCATGAACCTGTCTGATGAAGACATCTGGCTGAGGCCAAGGACTAGGTCAGGGGTTTTAAATCACCTAGACAGTGTGAAAAGTGATGAGGTTTGTGAGGTACATTTCCAGAGAATCTCAGCAGACACTGAAGAAGTGAGTATTGACCAACACCCTGACATGTCCACAAATGTACAGCCCATCCTAGACCAGCTCAATGTAGGTGGTAGCCCAGAACAACACGCACAGCTGGCTCTGTTGCTGGAGAAGTACTCTTTTGTATTTGCAACAGAAGACAAAGATCTAGGTTACACTGACAAAGTGCAACATGAGATACATCTCACCGATGACATACCTGTGACACAGCCATACAGACGAATCCCACCCACACAGTTCAGTGAAGTCAGATAACACAATGGCAAGTTATTGAAAAAGGGAGTCATCCAGGAGAGCTCCAGTGCTTATGCTTCGCCAATAGTGCTTGTGAGGAAGGCAGATAGTAGTCTGAGGCTATGTGTTGATTACAGAAAACTCAACTATAATGACCCTGAAGCCTTCCCCAGAAAGAGCAGATAGTGTTTAAATATCCTTGACAACAGTTGACAAGCAAGTCTGGTATCTGCTGTCTTCTCTTGTCCGTGACTGGGTGTTTGGAAAAATCACTCATGCTCATCTGCCTCTGTACACTGTGTTGCTATTGCGAGCTATTTGCAGCAGGTGTTTCATCTTTAAATGGTTATGCATAGAAGACATGTTCTTGTTGTAGTTCAGTACAGCTGTACACAACTGACACTGTGGAGTTGGTGTCATCTTCAATGAAGTATTTCCATACATACAATTGTCCAGGATGTTTAGTCTGCACCTTTAGCTGTACATCAGAGCCCTCTGCTGTTGTAGCCACCATTTTGTCCATGAGTTGTTGACTGCTGCCTACAGCACCAACTAGCTGTCATAGTAGTCGACTAGTTGGTGAAAACCCCAGTGCACACTAAAATGCACTCTAAACATTAACTAGTCATTCAGGTCAATCAAGTGCCGATAGCAGGTAACTGAGTTAAGGTGGGTCAGACACTGTCACCACAAAAAGCCTTGAAAAAAGACAGCAAACTAGGTAGGAAGAAGGGAAACATGATAAGACAGGAAAGGAATATGACAAATGAGACTAAAACACAAGGAGAGAAAGAAAGGGATGAAATGAAGAGGTAAAGAAGGAACAAATGAAGTAAACAAGATGGAATGAGGGAGCAGGAAGCAGCTCTAGCTGCCCCCATGAGTTATAAAATGTGACTGTTATAAAATGTGTTTTGATGCCCATTGCGAAATGGATGTTGGTTATAAAACAGGTAATGTGAAAAGACAAACAATAGGAAGGGTATGTTGTACTGGTCGTGAAAGTGGTGAAAACTTTTCCAGGCTGGCCAGTAGGATGAGAGAGTTGAGGAAGGTAGGCTATTGATGTTGCTGATGATCAGGTCTATTAGTGCAGGATTTACAGGTTGAACGTCAGAGCCAAATAGAAGAACTGGTGTCAGGTGGTGTTCTGTAAGAAGGGCTTAGTTTCTTAACTTCTGGAAAGAAGTGAGAAAGAGAATCAGTGACTGCACTGAAATGTACAGGAATATGAGCTGCATGAAGAAGTGCCAGGTGAGGTGACGCATGAATGGCATGATGGATGGAGCATTGGAGTGGCCTTGGGTTATTATGTCTATAGGATACAGCCACACAGAATGGCTGCAGCTATTATGGTGTAGATTTGAATGGAAGCTTTTCAGCTGGGAGTGAAGCTTGAAAAAGATTTCTGTCAAGTGTGATTCAGAGAAACTCAATAGATATAGAGGGGGACCTGTGCTTTTTCTGCGGACAGTGAGACCCCGAGGAAGGAGAAAACTGAAGTCAGAGTGACCAGACCAAAGACTGGTGGTGATGTATTTGAGGAAATTATTAGGAAATCATCCAGGAGATAGTAAATTATTAGAGTTTGAGGTTGCTTAACAGGAACCAACAAACGGCTTCTGACAGGGTGTGAAAGAGTTCAGAGCTGCTTATCCAGCCGAAGGTGACTCTGACAGCGTAATAATTCCAATCAGGAGAGACCAGTAAATGAAGTGAAGAAAATGTTTATTATGGCATTTGATATGTGATTTATTACAGCAGATGATATGTGATATATTACAGCAAATGATACGTCCCCCCCATGGAGTCCAGACACTGGTGATGGTGGTTGATAACGCTTCTGAGACAGGTGGGCTAATGAAACGATGAAGCTGGTGAATCTGCAAAGACTGGGCGGTGATGGGGTGGTGGAGGGCACGCACAAAACAGCAGCATGAATGAACTACAGGGAGGAGACAATTGTATTTAAAAAGACAGCAGCAAGATGATATGCTTAAATTTAAGGTGTGTTGCTGTACTATTGGATAGATAGATTTTGGTGATGTGAGCAGCTGATATCAGTTGACCGCCCCAGATGACAGGCAATTATGAGTGAGAGGGGTGAATGGTAGCATGGTACGAGAAATAAAGTATGCAGTATTTCTGTCTGAACTTTTGCTAGAGCCTTATATGCACCTCGCCAGTGGACGCCAAAGAATCACCAGAAGTCGGGGTGGATGAGGAGAACTTTGAAAGTGCTGGTGATATCAGCTTTTGAAAGCCATGACCCTTTCCCTGCAAGTCTGATGAGGGCTATGGCATGGTTGATGGTGGTGTTTTGAGGAAGAACACTATTAATGCTGGTGATGGAACTGCTACGGGGTAAACACAGGCCTTTATTTCTAATTCTCTCTGTTTAAGTGTAATATTTCATACTGTGTATAACTGAAAACATTTTTACAATATTGAAGATAACCAACACAATTTCACTTTAGATGCAGTAAGAAGAAACCTACTAACTGACAACAAACATTGACTGACCAGGAAATCGAGCCGTGGATTGAAAGGTGGAAGCTGTACCAGGCAGCGACCTGTGATTAACCCTAGTCTCATGAGACTGTTTTCCCTACTAGCACTACTGCCGCTGTCTTTGCTGGACACTCCCTCTTGTGGTTTAAATGAATAACTACTAGACCAAATGCGAAGAAAATATGGTAAGCCTTTCTTTTACAGTCCCCTAATTACCATAAGAAAGTAAATACAATGAAACTATGGCCAAAATACTGGGCATTTACCTGGTAACTATATGGTAAATTATAGTGTGTTATTGGGTAATTACTGCTGGTAATAAGAAGGTAAGTACAATGAAACTATGGCCAAAATGCTGGGTATTTACCTGGTAACTATATGGTAATTTTAGTGTATTATTGGGTTATAAGCTGGTAATAAGCAGGTAGCTACAGTCCCCTAATTACTAGCTATTTACCCAGTAAATATATGGTAACAAAAATGTGTTACTAGGTATTAACCACTGTAATAAGAAGGTAAGTACAATGAAACCATGGCCAAAATACTGGGTATTTACCCAGTAAATTATAAAGCGTTATTGGTAATAACTACTGGTAATAAGTGGGTAAATACAGCGAATCTACGGCTGAAATACTAGGTATTTATCTGGTAAATTATATTTTGGTTTTGGGTAATTCCCACTGTAAAAACTAGGTAAGTACAGAGAAAGTATACCTGAAATACTAGCTGTTTATCTGGTAAATTATATTGTGTTATTGGGAAATTACCACTGGTAATAAGCAGGTAAGTATTTCCCTGTTATATGTATGGTAAATTAAGATTGTTTGTAGATACCTTCCCTTTGCCATTGAATAAGCACAATGTACCATGTAGGTTCAGATATATTACTATGGAATACATGATCATTTTCTCGGTAAGTAAACTAAAACTGTACTGTAAAAGAAAGCCTTGTTTGTTTCCATGTAATTACCATGTTCTTACATATATAATTGGTAATAGATAACTCACCTCACTGGCAAATAAACACAAACTTGTACCATGTAGGTTCTGATATATTAATATGTAATACATGATAATTTACTCAGTAAGTAAAGTAAAACTGTACTGTAAAAGGAAGCCTTGCTTGTTTCCATTGTATTAACAGGCTCTTGCTATACAATTCGTAATAGATTACTCCCTTTTCCATGCAATCAACACGAACTTGAACCATATATGTTCCTGGACATTATAAAGTAAAACATGTCAAATTATCCAGTAAGTAAGCTGAACCTGTACTGTAAAAGGAAGCCTTGCTTGTTTCCATTCCATTCCATTCTATTAACAGGCTCTTGCCATATAATTTGTAATAGATTATGCTCTTTTCCATGCAAAGAACACAAACTTGAACCTTAAAAGTTCCACAACATTACTAAGTAAAACATGTCAAATTACACAGTGAGTAAGATGCAACTGTACCACACAGAAAGCAATGTTTAATACCAAGACATACAAAGGTACAGTGGAAAGTAACAAGATGTACCAAAGTTACCATGAACATTATTAAGTAATATATACTTATTACTGCAGATTCGGGGTTCAAAGACAACACTTAAACAAAAAACAAAAACAGAACTCTTCAAAATGTTTAAAATCTGAAATAAAGTATGCTGCCGTACATGAGCAGACTGTAAAGTAGGCAAAGAAAAACTCGGGGAAAACATATAATCTTTCACAAGACACTTGAAATTTGGGCTAGTGCAAAACTGTCGTTTCTGCAAAAAAAAGTCTGTACTCTATAGGGATTTAAAATGAGAAAAAAAGGGGAAAAAAGCCTAACATACACAAAATGTTTAAAAAATGAATTAACAATGGCGCTCTGCAAACTGGAAAACTGGCTTCAACTCCCTACCATAGGGAAAAACACATAACCCTTCCTAACATTATAGTATAGTGTCTACTACTGAGTAGTGCGAACCCTCACTTTCTAAATTTACATTTTATGGGTAGCAGCTCAGACTTTTTTTTCATTTGTTCAATTTTTTCTTCAAGCGGTTTGTTACCCTCCAGGAAGGTCTTGCAGGTTTTGGCGTAGTTTCCTACAGTGTCCTCTTCAGTGAACTCTGGCAGCAGCCTGAAATCTTCACCCTCTGCAGCAATCCACACCTCTGCAATGATTGCTGTTAAGGCGATTGTGTTCCTGTCCACGCTCAGCGATTCACAACTGAGGCTGATGCTTCTTGTACGCCGAAATTCTTTTAATAGAGCTCTGTATCGGTGTACGATGTCCTCTGGACTACAAGACAGATTATAAAATATGATCTATTAACATTATATCATAATCGCACAGACATTAATAATCTTGATTTTACATAACAGGACATTCTAGAGTTTGAGAGGTAAATAAACTTATGTGATCTTGTCATGGTTCTGTGTCTGTTTGTTTCTGTTTCCTGTTTTACTTTGAAGTTTTACCCTTGTGTGTCTCTTCTTGCTTTTCAGTTCCTCCTGTGTGTTTTCCTTCCCAGTGCTTTTCCACTTGTTTCCTCACCTGTTCCTCTTCCCTCCTCACTCCACCTGTTCCTGATCTCCTCGTTAGTGTCTGTGTATATAGTCTTTGTTCTCCCTCATGTGTTTGTCAGTTCATTTGTCATTCCTCTGAGATGTTCCCTGTTGTCTCCTGTCACTCCGTGTTCTGTGTCCTCCGTCGTTCCTCCTGTGTCTCCCCATTTGGTATGTTTGGATTTTGGTTCCTTGTTTTTTCATTTGATTTGTACTTTGCCTTTCTGTTGCACTTTGTTTAAGCTTTTAGTTGCTACTTTGTTTTTGGTCCTTGTGATCCTTTTTGGTTTATCTAGTTTCCTTGTGTTTTTGTACTTTTAGCTTTATTTAAATAAAGCTCACTTTTTGTTCCCCTTATCCTGCCTCCTGTGTGTGTTCCTGTGTGTCTGTGCTTGGGTCCTCCATTTTGTTAAACCTTAACTCCTGACAGAATTAACTGATGAACTGTTAGACTTAATTGAGGAGCTAGTATGCATGTGGACAGGTTCCACCCATGAGGGACATAGAGAGGCTATCAGAGCTTTGGCTAATAGGAAGATTTCCTCAAAGCCCTGGTTGAGAGTACCATCTCATTTCATGGCCTTTCTCCAGAACCCCAAGCCTCAGCTACTAGCCCAAACCCACGCCTCAGCATCAGGCCCAGCTGTTCTGCTGCCCAGCGCTCCAGCCCAAACCCACGCCTCAGCCCCAGCCCGGCTACCAGCCCAAGCCCAAGCCCATGCCTAAGCCTCAACCCCAGACAAGCCCCCAGTGGATCCATTCTTGGGAACCTGCCTGGCATACAAGGTACCCCCCCAAGAAAGCGAAGTTCCCGGCTGCATTCTGGCTCACTGAGGTCTGGCTCCCTGTTCAGCTGTTCCTCGCCGCTTCCTGGGGCTTCGTCTTCACTGCTGTCCAGCGCCCCAGAGCCATGCCTGCCCAGAGTCCCAGCCGAGTCCAGTTCCTGTCCCTCGGTCGGAGGTCCGGCCGAGTCCAGTTCCTGTCCCTCGGTCGGAGGTCCGGCCAAGTCCTGTCCCAGTCCCTCGGTCGGTGGCCAGTCCGACTCCTGATCCTGTCCTGAGTCCAGTCCCGGCCAGTGTTCCTCCGTTGGCTCCCAGGCCAACCGCTGCCAGTGATCCTCCGTCGGCTCCCAGGCCGACCGCTGCCAGTGATCCTCCGGCGGCTCCCAGGCCAACAGCTACCAGTGATCCTCCGTTGGTGGTCCTGCCGACATCCAGGAGTGTTTCCTGGATGGTGGTTCAGCCTCCAGAGGGTCACAGCCTTCGTCTTCCCCGCCGGCTTCCAGAGTGTCTCTGCCGCCGGCCTCCAGAGGGTTCCAGCCCTCATCGCCGGCCTCCAGTGGGTCCCAGCTGAAAATCACTCACAAGGAGGAAAAAACACTACTACAGCTAATAAACGAAAAACCACTCATATGAGGGAAAACCTACTAACAAAAACAAGGGCTTGACAAAGTATCAAAGAAAAGTACAAAACCTGACAAGACAGAGGCATGGAACAAATGCTGGCAATTCCTGACGAGACGATGGCACAAGCTGGTTCTCTGGCACACAAGACAAGACGAACTGGCATCAGACAAAGGGAGACACAGACCATATATACACACGGTAATGGGGAACAGGTGGAAACAATCAGGGCGGGGAAGACAATCAGACTGGCGGGAAAAACACAAGGGGCAGGGGCAAGTTACCTGAAACGAGAGGAGAGTAAATTTTCAAAATAAAACAGGAAACCATAAGACAACATTGACACAAGACAACTAAACACAGCCAGCTTTCTTGGCCATGACAAGGCTTTTGCCTTTTTGATATTAGCTTTTAAAATAGGCAACCCCTTGCAGTAGTTTTCACTCAGGTATGCAGGAGTTTAATCTATTTGGGTTGTTGAACAATTAAAATCCATGTGTACTGAAAGCTGATTAATTGTAGTAGTTGTATTAGTTCAAATGTACGACTACTTTATTGAACTCAGATTAGATTTCATTTACAGAGCCAACATGAGCAAGAGGAAAGGAGGAGATATCAGGCACTATTTTGGTGCCAAGAAAAGAGTAAGTTGAAACTTAAGACTTAATAATGCAGCCTGTATTTTCTGTGGTTGTTATGTAGGCTTAATACTGAGCATTATAGCATGAATAATGGTGAATTTTACATGTATGTGCTGTTGTATTAAGGAGACAGAGGGAGATATTGTGAGTGTGCAGGCAGAAGGACAGGAGGACAGAGAGCAGGAACTTTGTGAGCTGTTTTCTGACCTTGAAAATAGTCTAATAGAAAAATAAATCCTTATTCTACAAGATCCATGTTTATCACTTCTGAATTAGTGGAAAAGATAAGAATCACTGAGTCTATAGATTATTGGGTCAGGTACAGGTCCAGACTAGCATGTATGGTAACATTTGCCTTCCTCTTTGGCATGTTAATAGTGTGTTTGGTTCTGGTTCAGCATTGTGTGGATCTGCATTTGAGCAGTGTGTGTGTGTGTGTGTGTGTGTGTGTGTGTGTGTGTGTGTGTGTGTGTGTGTCTGACTTGCTGGCAGATTGGATCTACAAAACTTTGTTGGTGACTGCTGACTGCAAAAGTTGTTTGTGTGGTACATTATGTGCCCCATGAACTGTAAAATGGTGTAAAATTTGGTTTATCATCATCTACAGACTGCAGACATTTAGTTGAACAAGCAAGATACTGTAAGGATTGTAAGACTTCTTTTAACTGAAGCACGCGCCTGTGCTGCACTGGGTTCCCTTTACACCCTGGAGAAAATGTTGACCCCCCCAATTGTCATTGTATAATTCGCACTCTGCGGGCGGCCATTATACACTTAATGTTTTTACTTTATATTTGCAGTATATTATATTCTATTATTGTCAGACCATGCCTGGATATAATGGATAGTACAGGTCAGTAAATGCCAACCGAGGGCACTACCCCTTGTGACAGGGGCAGCACCAATTACTCCTTTTGAGCCAGGAAAAACCCTTCCTTTAACCAAAAGCTACACATAATATACTTTTGTAGTATTTACATCCTTTGCCATAAAAAATTAAGTTACCTTCATTACCAGACTGCAGCATGTCATCATCTGGTGGGTTGCTGGTTGGTTTCGACTTGGTTTGTCTCTTACCCCGTGTCAATGGCATGACTAAATGTAAAAGAAAGAAAGAAAGAAAGAAAGAAAGAAAGACTAAGTTAGTCTGTTTTATCACTTGGACTGTTCTTAATAACAGGTGGCAAAAGTACTCACACTCTGTACTTAAGTAGAAGTACAGATACTTGTGTAAAAAAGACTCTGGTAAAAGTAGAAGTACTGATTCAACTCCTTTACTTAAATAAAAGTTTTTTTAAAAAAGTATAGACTCTGAAATGTACTTAAGTACAAAAGTAAAAAGTAAAAATGAATTTTACTGTCAATTATATGCAATACCATTTTTGATAACTTGGCAAAACGAAAAAAAAACTTCTCAGCACACAAAATAGTTTCCCTCTATTATTAACAACTTGCATAGTGCTCGTACTGAGAAAAAAAAAAGTCACTGGACACAGCTTTGCTGCAAGCTAAATTCAAACAGTTAACTTATCCTGCATTATCAAAATACCTTGACAAAATGCTTCTTCTTGCCACGATAGTAGGAAAACGTGATGTGTTGCCACTTCCCGCCAGCGCCTTCTTCTTCTACCGGGTGACAGTGTTGCCAGATGTCAGCGAGATTTTCCAGCCCCAAACCTCATCAAAAACCGCGAGAATGCACAAAAAAACACCCAAAATTGTTTTGCCTTGTTTTCTCATGTACACGGTACACTAGAACTGCCAAGACGGTCTCACAGACCATTTAGGTTTATCTTTTGTAAATAACTTCGTTTACATTAAAACTACATGTCTCTCAGTCCGTGACGTACATGCGAGCGAGAGAAAGAGAGGAGACACCGGGCGTGTATGGGCAAAAACTAAAACAGGCCGGTTAGAAATGAAAAGAGGAAAATCACAGAATACAGGATATGTCGAGGACAATCAGGACGTGAGTGAGGGAGGATCAGATGGTGGCTCAGGTAGCGATGAGGAATCTGTCACTGTAAGCTGCACATCTGTCAGCTGCACACCTGCCGGGCGAGCCTCTATGGGGGGAGCCAATGAATGGAATAGTCCATTAAATTGAATTAAACAGTTGGTAAGAGTAGTTGCGTAATAACAGTAAACGTGTATCATTAACTAAAATAAAATTTAACATTTAAAATTTGTACTTGGCATTACCGCGATCTAATGATTCAACACTATCTGTTTTTGGGCTATCCTACTCTCCTCCCCCCAACACCAAGTTGAGAATGGTATGTTCCTAGAGATCAGGTGGAAATTTGGACAGAAATGCCCGCGCAGGTGGCGGTGCCCCCCGCCATAAAAAAGCAAAGAAGAAGAAGAATGCCCGCACAGAGCACTTAATGTGTGAATATTTCAGTAGGCCTAATATGACATTGACAAGAACATTAATTAAGAAGACAGCGCAAGGGGGTAAAAAGTTAATAAGATGGATGCAGACGGAGAGGTTGTTGGCAAGGAAGAAACAATGCCCTGTGTGCAACAACAGGATGAAATTCAAAAGAACCAACACGACCAAGGATGGATATAGGTGGTAAGTAAGGATCAATATGCCATTATATTGTAACATTCAAATTGATCAAATTTTAACAGATTATCTTCATGTAGATTTTACTCTAGCTATTGTTTCTTTTATATCAGACTAAAATCGTGAAAGAAAAGACAAAATGAACTTATGTAGGTTTAATTATTTATTATTATTTATTTATTTATTTAACATTATAAGTGTAACCATGGCAATACTATGACAAACTGTTATGTACAGGTGCTGTAGAAGAAGAACCCACAAGGGCAGGGACATCATGAGGTCCATCAGAGAGGGCTCAGTTTTCTCCAGATCACATATTCCATTGCCATCATGGATGAAAGTTATGCACAGGTTAGGTCCTCTCTCTTTCTCTCTCTCTCTCTCTCTCTCTCTCTCTCTCTCTAGTAGACATGATAGAGGATGGAGTATGTGGAAGCAGCAAATCACTGACCAGAGTAACTACGCTGTTGCGAAAAATCTGTGGTGAAGCAGTTAGGCGACTGGAAAGAAGACGGAAAATGAGAATTGGAGGGAGGAGAGCTTTTGTAGCAATAGATGAGAGTAAATTCAGACACAAACAGAAGGTAAGGTCTGTTTATGTAAGTAAAATAGTCATTTCTGTTGTGTAAGTACAGTACATCTGAATTACTGCAGTACTATAAAAACATTGGAAACAGGTTTTCATAGAGTACAATACTCCACCCAAATTTATCTATATTAATCTAAGATTAGAATCACTTCAGGTCCTGTTGATCAGCCTCAATGCTGCTGGTAATACTGCATTACATATGTCTATTTCATAGCATACAAATATATATAATCAAGTTTGCTTGGAAAAATATGACACGTAAAAATTTTGATTTGGACGCTAGCCCTATGAAATAATAATACATTTTATTTGTTGGCGCCTTTCTAACACCCAAAGTCACCTTACATGTAAGAAACAGAAAAAAAAAAACAAAACAGATATAAAATACAATAGCGCATAATATAAATACATACAAAGAAAATACAATGTGGCTAGATAAATAGATAAGGTGGATAAAACGGTTGGGGGACAGAGTATTACAGGGAGTAGGACAACTTAAAAAGGTGTGTTTTGAGGTGGGATTTGAAGGTGTCGATGGAGTCCAGAGTGCGTATGTGTAGTGGGAGTGAGTTCCAGAGTCTAGGTGCAGAACAGCACCTAGAAATGTCATATGCCAGGTATCACTACCATGATAATGGGGCTGAATCAGACAGCCCTGAAGTGAGTCTAACACTATAATTTCAGATGAATTTCATAAAAGCATGACATTTTGCTTATTTTCAGTATGGACGTGGACGACGTGGACCCACCTGGCGAAGACGCTCATGGGTCTTTGGAATGCTGGAAGTGAAGACAGTGTAGACATCCTGTCTTAAAGTTGGTGGAAAATCTATCCAGGATGCAGTTACTCACAATAATCCGAAAATATATCAGACCTGGAAGTGAGTTGATTAGTGATTCCTGGAGTGCCTACAACAGATTGTCACGTGAAGGATACATTCACTATCAGGTGAATCACCAGAGACATTTTATACACCCTGTAAGTGGTGCTCACACACAGCATATTGAACGGGCATGGCGAAGTTACAAAGAGGACATCTACAGATACAGGGGAAACCTGACAGAGAGGGCCTTGAAAATGAACTTACGGTTCATAGAATGGAACCACTGGCTTGGAAAGGAGCATAGGAAAGGCATTCTTGGACGCTATTTAAAGACACAAGAACATGTTGCAAAGTGTAACAACCTTCCAACCCTACCGAAGTGTGACAGAAGCTGATAATTGATGAGGTAATTGACTGATTAAGTTTCTCTTGTTTCAAAAACTGTTATTAATTGTTCATGGTTGCAACAATGTAAACTTCAGCACATCTTGTTACTTTCGGCATACAAGGAGCATCAGCCTCAGCTGTAAATCGCTGAGCGTGGACAGGAACACAATCGCCTTAACGGCAATCATTGCAGAGGTGTGGATTGCTGCAGAGGGTGAAGATTTTGGGTTGCTGACAGAGTTCACTGAGGAGGACACGGTAGGAAACATTTTGAAGAGTTCTGTTTTTGTTTTTTTGTTTAAGTGTTGTCTTTGAACCCTGAATCTGCAGTAATAAGTATATATTACTTAATAATGTTCATGGTAACTTTGGTACATCTTGTTACTTTCCACTGTACCTTTGTTATGTCTTGGTATAAAACATTCCTTTTTGTGTGGTACAGTTGCATCTTACTCACTGTGTAATTTGACATGTTTTACTTAGTAATGTTGTGGAACTTTTAAGGTTCAAGTTTGTGTTCTTTGCATGGAAAAGGGCATAATCTATTACAAATTATATGGCAAGAGCCTGTTAATAGAAAGGAAACAAGCAAGGCTTCCTTTTACAGTGCATTTTCATCTTACTAACTGTGTAATTTGACATGTTTTACTTAGTAATGTTGTGGAACTTATATGGTACAAATTAATTGAACTGCATAGACAATGGAATGTTCTATTACAAAGGATTTAGTAAGAACATAGTAATAGCATGGAAACAAGCAAGGCTTCCTTTTACAGTACAGGTTCAGCTTACTTACTGGATAATTTGACATGTTTTACTTTATAATGTCCAGGAACATATATGGTTCAAGTTTGTGTTGATTGCATGGAAAAGGGAGTAATCTATTACGAATTGTATAGCAAGAGCCTGTTGATACAATGGAAACAAGCAAGGCTTCCTTTTACAGTACAGTTTTACTTTACTTACTGAGTAAATTATCATGTATTACATAGTAATATATCAGAACCTACATGGTACAAGTTTGTGTTTATTTGCCAGTGAGGTGAGTTATCTATTACAAATTATATATGTAAGAACATGGTAATTACATGGAAACAAACAAGGCTTTCTTTTACAGTACAGTTTTAGTTTACTTACCGAGAAAATGATCATGTATTCCATAGTAATATATCTGAACCTACATGGTACAAGTTTGTGCTTATTCAATGGCAAAGGGAAGGTATCTACAAACAATCTTAATTTACCATACATATAACAGGGAAATACTTACCTGCTTATTACCAGTGGTAATTTCCCAATAACACAATATAATTTACCAGATAAACAGCTAGTATTTCAGGTATACTTTCTCTGTACTTACCTAGTTTTTACAGTGGGAATTACCCAAAACCAAAATATAATTTACCAGATAAATACCTAGTATTTCAGTCGTAGATTCGCTGTATTTACCCACTTATTACCAGTAGTTATTACCAATAACGCTTTATAATTTACTGGGTAAATACCCAGTATTTTGGCCATGGTTTCATTGTACTTACCTTCTTATTACAGTGGTTAATACCTAGTAACACATTTTTGTTGCCATATATTTACTGGGTAAATAGCTAGTAATTAGGGGACTGTAGCTACCTGCTTATTACCAGCTTATAACCCAATAATACACTAAAATTTACCATATAGTTACCAGGTAAATACCCAGCATTTTGGCCATAGTTTCATTGTATTTACTTTCTTATTACCATTGGTAATTACCTAGTAACACTTTTGTGTTACCATGAATTTACCAGGTAAATACCTGGTCATGAAATCGTTTCCCAGATGGAAGAGATTTCTCTCTGATTTGACTGCAATAAATGGATCAGAAGGACGCTGAGATAACAACATCATAATGCTGTCTTGTAAAAAGTCTGAATTCATGCTTCATTAGGTCTGTCGGCCAGGCGACACACAAACAACTTTTAAAATGCTTGGTCTCTGAATGGAGTTTGGATTAATAAGAGCTGAGCTGTGCTGTGCTGAGACATATTTCCAAAACATACCTGGTACTTTACTTTCTCGCTCACTTTCCTCTGCAGCAGCTCCTTTTTTGTCCTGTCTCAGTATGAGTAGATGTGTTGTACAGCTCTGGTTCTCTGCAAACAGCCACAATTAGTGATAATTATCTTCTCCTCCATTGTTGTTGATGTTGAATGGCCAGACATCAGCGACGTGAATGGAATCACGTCAGTGAGAACATCAATGCCGATAGGCTTTCGTGACAGAGCATCACGTGAAAATTTTGCTTGAGTTGAATATTTTCAACTCATGTGAATACTCGCTTGACGCGAATTTCTGTCCAATTGCATCTTATCATTGACTTTGTATATAATCCAGTCGCGCGAAAAATTTGCATCGCATTTGGTCTGAACACAGCATTAGTCTGCACAGCCATGAAACAAGAGCACTGAAGCCACAACCCCGCTGCTGCACAAAGCGGTCTGCAGTTTATTCTAAATGTATTAATATTGAACCCGTCCTGTGTCAAAATTGCACCAAATTCGACATGCTCTGCCTGCAAGTTTAAAATAGATCAGATGAATGGTTCTCGAGATATGCAAATAAAATACACACAGACGGACAGAGATTCCTTGCTTTATAGTTAGATTCGCTAGCATAGTATCACAGACCAACTGCTTTCAGTTCAGCTCCATTCATTTGCTATGATAAGCAAGTAGTAATCTATAAAGCTACTATTCATACTAACACAACACTTCCAGAATATTATTCACAATAAATGCATCTAAATGTAAGGGCAGTGATAGGTCTTTATGGGGAAATAAAGGTTTAGATTAGCTGACACATGCTTGGATTTTTACTCTGTGATGTTTACCACAAAAATTGATTTATATTTATTTATTTAGTTTGTTTATTCATTAATTAGCGTATTCCTCCATCAATTCATTCATTCATGTTAGGCATTTTATGATTATCTCACATGAAGGATGTTTAATATCAACATGTTTAATATGTTTAAAAACGTACCACAATTACACTACTTATAAATAAGAAAACAAAAAAAGTGGGTCTAGGCAGTCGTCAATAATAAGAAGTACTGTAATCACAAAACAAGAAATTCTTCACTCAAATTTGTCAGCTGAATGGAAGTATGGAACCTTTTCAGGACACATTTTAAGGCAGGTACTGCTGTAAACTTCAAACCATCTGTACATTTGTATTTACATCTACATACAAAAATACTATCCACACCCTAAACAAACAGCTCAGTGTCCATTGCCTTGCTCTTTGAAGGAGCCAAACACATGCCTATGCCTGTCTGTAACAGAAATGAACTGTTGGCATATTTGTGTCACATCAATTTTGTCCTGGTGGATATGACACACAGCAATGTTGTTCAGTCTCACTTGTGTCATTGTGGTTCTGAGCCATGTTTTCATGGTTTTCATCTCAATTTTAATAAACAAATTCTTGCTTTCATAATATTTAGATCTTGTCACCATATTCAGATGATAAATAAAAATGTTGAAGCTTGTAAATGCATGATGACAGTGGAGAACGGAACGACCACAGCACTGGACTGTTTCTCCTCTCCTCTTCCCCTCCCCGTTACCATAGGTGTCCCTAATTCATCACAGATGAATGACACAATTGTAATAGAGCAGGATCATTACAATAGGCTTAAAATATTTTCTTGTTGCTAGCTTTTGTCATCATGCCCCTACACGCTTCAGAAATGTATTTATCATCTGAATCCACAAAATATTTCAAAAATTAAAAAATTAAAAAATGTAATTCAACCAGGAGGTAGCTAGCAACTACAGCCGGCCCACTTTCATGAGCCAGCCTCATGCAAGTTAGCAAGAAAACACAAAGCCAATCCTATAAGTGATATTGGTTGAGGGAGGCAGGGACAAGAACAAGATCTGTACACTGCTTGTGTACCAAATTATTGCCAGGGACAATTTATTAACTCACTGGATATTGGTTGGGACATGTCTCTAGCGTCCCTACCCAATCCTATGTCCATGAACTTAAAGTACTTACTGTATCCAAAATATCTGTAACACCTGTCCAAATGTTGTCAGCATGTGTCATATTTTGTATGTCATGTACAGTAGCTACTTGAGGACAGAGTAACATTAATAAGAAGCACATTTAAAGACAATTATTGAATGTTTAACAGTGTTGTACTCTAGTACTGATGCTGATGCAGTTCTCAGTATTTTATTTTTTTTATAAAATATTGCTGGGAAGGGAGTGTTATGTAGGTAATTAATGGATGTATGTTGCACACGATTCTAAAACCTGCTGGGAATGAAAGCTGAGAGGCAAAGATGGAAAGAGAGAGGGGGGTGGAGCGGAAGAATGAGTGAGAAGATGCTGAATAAGCAAGAGTGTTTGCAGCCCCCAGTGGGAGACTATACCTCAACCACTGCAGTCAGCTCATATAAGACTGTGAGAGAGCTTTAAAAGATGGAAACGGGTGGGGGGTGGCGTTTGTGACGGACCGAGAGAGAGAGAGGGTGTAGGAAAGGTATATGCACATACCTAAGCCCTATAAGCAGCTACTACAGGTTTAAGTGTTCATAACACGTCACATGTTGCATGAATAACACATACTGGTAATAATGCAACTCTTGTGTCATGCCCTATGTTACTAGTTATGATACATTCTGTTTTAAGGTGTGATTGGTTGATCAAAAAAAAAATGTTTTTAAAGAAAAAAATGGACTCTTAGCACTGCAATTCTTTACATAATAGCAGTGGTACAGAAATTACTCACAAACATAATAGGGTTGTTTGTTTTTAAAATGTTATTAATATTGAATGTGTTGCATGTATATAGGACAATGTATGTATACACCGATCAGGCATAACATTATGACCACCTACTTAATGTTGTGAAGGTTCCCCTTGTGCAGCCAAAACAGTTCTGACCTGTCAAGACATGGACTTAAGACAGCTGAGGGTGTCCTGTGGTGTCTGGCACCAGGGTGTTTTTTAGTAGATCCTCTGGGTCCTGTATGTTGGGGGGTGGGGCCTCCATGGATCAGACCTGCTCCAGCATGTCTTACAGATGCTCGATCAGATTGGGATCTGGGGAATTTGGAGGCCTGGTCAACACCTTGGGCCCTTTATTGTGTTCCTCGAGCTGTTCCTGAGCAGTGTTTGTGGTGTGTCAGGGCACACTGTCCTGCTAGGGGGCCACTGCCATCGGGTAGTGTTGTTGTAATGCACTCAGGCCTCTCTCCAAAGCCACTCCCCCAAAACCATGACTGGCACTGCAACTGCCGAAAAACGCAGACAGAGTCTGAGTCCTCACGAGCGGTGAGACGAAGAGTGTATTGGTGAATCTTTTTCATCACATCCACTAACTACAAGTAGCTTCCTCATGTCTCATTCACCTGTAAGTAAACACCTAATGTTATCATATTGAGGGCAAACAAACAACCAACATAGCCATTGCTAGTACTGACAGCTGTCAAGCTAGCTTTGTTAAAGGGATAGTTCGGATTTTTTGACATGAAGTTGTATGACATCCTCACCATCAGTGTCGTGCATCAGCAGTGACTTTTCCCCCACTGCGTCCTGTGAGCCGAGGTCTGTCCCGCTGTTGTTGCCGAAGATAAAGCGTTTTGCTTCAAAAAACAATATCCGTTCAAAAGAGTAAAACATTTGCATCACAAAATCGTTTACGACAAAAAAGTCAGACCTCACGATCACCTGGCACTATTTCCCCTCCCTTCGTATCACTGCGCGCTTCCGCCTGTTGACACACGGCACCGCTCCGTCAGCTGTTTCACGGTGTTTACATGCTCGGATGTGCGAGAGAGCTAACGTGAGTACTAGCGAGATTATTAGACAAAAAATCCGAACTATCCCTTTAACATTAAGAAATTGTTTTGAAAGTGTATTTTGATGTTGTAACTTATTGCTGATTAGCTAGGAGCAGCTGGCTATGTTAACGTTTGATAGGGCAAAGCTAAAACAACAAGATTTATTTCTGTTACCCTCAGTGATTCACAGACAAACATGGATATCGTATTGGACTCATGATAATACGATACTTTGCATGTTAGAGCCAGATAAAACCAGCTCAGTTTACAAAACTTCAGTCATGGCTTAAGGAAATGTCTTAAAACCTGAATGACCTGTAATTTTATACTATTAAACTTAGAGAAAACAAAAGTTATTGTGCTGGACCCTAAACATCTTAGAGACATGTTACCTAATGATATAGGTACTCTGGGCAGCATTACTTTGGCCTTCAGCACCATCGTTAGGAAAGTGGGAGTTAACTTTGATCAGGATTTGTACTTCAACTTCAACATAAAACAATTTTCAAGGACTAATTTCTTTTACCTAGGAAACATTGCAAAAATCAGGAACATCCAGTCTCAAAAAGATATAGACAAACTTTTCCACGTTTTTGTTACTACCCGGCTGGATTATTGCAATACCCTTTTATCAGGCTGCCCCAATAAGTCTCTAGACTCTCCAGCTGATCCAAAATGACGCTGTGCATGAACTGAAAAGAACTAACATAAGAGATCATATTTCTCTCATATTAGCTTCCCTGCACTTGCTCCCAATAATATCTAGAATAGAGTTCAAATTCTGTCTCCTCAACAAACAAATCCCTTAATGGCCAGGCACAGGCATATCATAAAGAGGTCATAGTACTCGATTACCCCACTAGAGTGCTGCACTCCCAGGATGCAGGGTTTCTTGTGGGTCCTTGAGTCTCCAAAAGTAGAATGGTAGAGAGCCTTGAGCAAACTCCACTCCTGTGGAACCATCTCCCAGTCTTGGTTTAGAGGCAGACACTCTACATTTAAGAGTAGGCTTAAAACTAGACTTAGACTGCCAGGGGACTTCCCACCTCCTTTTCCTCTCCATTTGTACACATTCATGTCCCATTACCAACTTGGCTTCTTGTGAATCTTGTGCTTTCTCGTCTGGCAGGTTCCCATTGATCGTCGTTGTACCAACTGCTGCTTGACTCACACTCGGCTGCTTGACTCATTAGTCATATCTCTATTATTATTATTATTAATATTATTATTATTATTATTACTATTATTACTATTACTAGAACTTTTAATAACACTGTTGTCGCTATGCACCTCTATGTCTCCCACTCTCTCTCTCTCTCTCTCTCTCTCTGGCCTGTGCATTATCCCGAGAAAGCCTTACTCTCATCGTCCTCTTCTCTAAATCTTTCTGCATTCCACTCTTGGCCAGGGGAAAGAAAAGGAGAGCATACTTTATAGTGACAGGCAGAGCGGCCAAATACCAATAGAGAATACATCAGCTTGGCAATTATTGGATTATCTCACGCTGATATCATTACCGCCAAGCATTCACTCCAATCATTGATTGCATTTTTCAATTTACTTCACCATTAATGCGAGTGGCCCGACTGAACAATCTTCTGATGAGTCCATGGCTCAGTCGATAAGTCCCACCCCTCAGGTGCTTGTCAAAATGTGTGTGTCCGTGTGCAAGCATGTGTCTGTGTGTGCATGTGCAGCTAAATGTGCTTTATAGAATACTCTAAAGTAGTTTCTCATTCTCTGTGGTACTTTAGGGGCTACCAATCAAAGCCAGCAAGGCAGAAAGAACAGCGTGTTGCTGACCAAATTTGAAAAATAGACCTAAAGGAAAAGTAAATCGTAGCCTCTTTGTGAAGCAAGTCAGTATAAAGTGGATTAAACAGTATGTCATGAGCTGTCTTTTTTAGACAATACACAGATCACAGACATTTTTCTCTAGATTTTTGTTTTCAAAACACATCATTTATGCTGTAACCTTTAAATCCCAGTGCAAAAACATGCAGATATTTAAGATCAAATTGTCATGTCGATATACCAAAACAGAACTGTATGATATTTCAGTAGAGAGTATAACAGAGTATACCAGTGAACTGTCAGGTTCCTGATAAGTATACAAAATATAAATTCTCCAGTTGGAGTTCCAGACAGAAAGCTTTGGCATTGGGCAGTTGCTGTTTTCAATTAACAAATAATCCAAGCTTTGTGGTCTGGAAAACAAATTGCCACAGTGTCAAAATTGCTTAATTCTAGATATTTTCACTTTTTAGAAATTAAGCAACCTGCTGGGAATTATACTTATCACCTGTAGCATTATAGGGAGTTTTGGGTTAAATTTGTTTGTCACTTATAATTAATGATTATCAGGGATAATTATTAATTACGATAAATAATAAGATCCAATTTACATTAGATCACCTCGCGGCACCACCCTTGAAGAAGGAGAAAGATAGCCAATTCACCAAATCAGTCTCATAAAAAGGTACTAAACTGTCAGTTGGTGACTCTGATTAATAATTAACTCAATAACTACAACCAAAATTACCATAACAGCTAGTAATGGTCGAAGGGTTTTCAAGTCCTTGACAGAGTAGAAGTTGGCAACATTCACTCTTGCGCAACATTAAATAGACAGCATGAAGGTTCAAAAGTATTTTATTTAACACAAAGATGAAAACACACAATCTAACTAACATGTACTATATACAGGTGTGTGTGTGTATGTGTGTGTGTGTGTGCACGCACGTGTGTGTGTGTATGTGTGTCTGGCAGAACAAAGAAACAATGGTGATTCTCGCACACTGCAAAAAAGGATTTCTAATAAAGTTAAAAAAAACCTTGTTTCTGGGAAGTTGTTATTTTTTGCCAAAAAATAAAAATGATCTTGACAAGCAAGTTTTGCATTCGAAAAATAATCAAATTTTAAGAAAATGTATCTAGCTTTGTCTTAATAAGATAGTACAACTAATATTAAGCTAGAATTTCTAGTAACAAGCTACAACAATGGTTTGAATTAAATCACAGCACAGGAAGAAGATTGTTTTACTTATTTTAAGAAAAAGACCAATTGCACAACTTCTCAATCTAAGAAATAAATGAAATGAACAAATTATAATTGAATTCATCTTTTTTTATTCACTGCAGTAGCAAAACCATGCACTGATCTATGCACAACATCCATACAACAAAATGTGAAGGGTTCCTTTGAACAAAACAAAAGTTATAAAGGTGTCCCCATTTTTGCACATCAGTCAAAAAACAAACAAAAAAAAAAACAATCACAGAGACTGTCCATCTGAGGGCACAACATATGTATGGTATGGTGACAGTACATTGATCTGTTAAGTTTAGAGCTGAAACGGTTACTCGAGTAACTTGAATAATTCGATTACAAAAAATGGTCGAAGCAAAATCTCTGCCTCGAGGCTTCATTAATTCCTATCACCCGCGTTATGTGGCCTGCTTAGCTAAGGATCATTTTTCCACACGGACTGTTATTGCGGACACACACCACTACGTTCAGAATTGAGTGGGCGCGATGGCGGAGAGCCAAGAAACCGTCCGTAAAAGACAGAGAATGTCCAAAGTTTGGAATCATTTCACACTTAAAAAAGCAGATAACAAAGTGCAATGTGTCTACTGCAATGCAGAACTGGCGTACCACAATAGCACGTCAACAATGATTCAACATCTGAACTGAAAGCATCCAGCTGTTAACACCAGCTCACCAAGCGTCGCCGACACAAGCTAACGTAAACATTGATGTTAGCTAATTCAATGTAGCCTACCATCGCTAGTTAGAGCGTTCTAACTGCTCTTCCCATCCAGCACTGCACCTTCTAAGAAGCTGGGCGCCAGCAGCGAGGCTGTTTTCCATGTCCTTGCAGTAAGGCTGCATTTTATGCTGTATATTGTAGTTTTTTGTAGGTTTTTTTGTTTATCTTAAATTTATTTATTTTTTATTTAATTTTATTTATTTTTGCAGTCTAATGTTCTTCACTGTCTTTGTTCTTGTAGACTTCTGAAGACCCAGATTGTTTCCTGCGCCAGAGGCCTCTGTCTTCTCCATTTCTGCTCGTCTCTGAAGACAACTGCATGATTGCTGTTTTAAGCACACCAGTGACAACATTCGACAGGAAGGACCTTCATGAGGGACTGCTCTATCTCATGGCATATTATTATGCCCTCCGCCTTACCTACCCAAAGTGCATTGCCACACCGCTGTCTGTGTTGCAAACTGAGATTCTCCTTGATGCCATCCATGACCAAGATTTAACCCCCTCAGATAAAAAAGCCCTGGCTTAGTGGAAGTCATTCATTGGGTGAGCCTTCCTCTCCGGGTCCATCTGTTTTTTTCTTCTGGTCTCTTGTTTAATGAAGAAAAAGGTTGTTAAATGTTAATGTAACTGTTGTGTTCTTGTTTATCTTGGCAACTGTGCAAACCAGCATCGTGAATGTTGTTGATTTTTATATTAATGCATGCAGCTGGAAACTTTTTTTTATTTTTTGACACTGACAGCCAGAATGTTATACTTTTATTACACTGTTCAGAATAACTGCAACATTGCCCCTTAGCAGTGGCAATGTTATACAGTACCCATTTGTAATAGCACAAACATGCATTTTATGTTAATAAATAAAGCAAAACAACAATGCTTCTGGTGCTTTCATTTAAGACAAAGTTGCTTGTTTTTTGTATGATTGTCTTAGAAGTTGTTTCTCATTCTAAGCTTTTTTGCTAATAATTTTTCTTGGAGTTCAGGCATAAATTCTTAAAGTCAGCCGCAACAAGAAAGAAAATGTTTTGTTTTAAGTCACATTGTAAGGTTTTTTTACTAACTGAAAACCCTAATTAAGGTGTAAATTCTTAAATTAAATAAGAAAATCTTGAAATTAGTTAAATTAAGAAAGCAGATCACTTATTTGAAGTTTACATTTCTTAAATAATGTTGTTTCTTTGCTTGTAATAAGCAAACTTTACTACATTTTGGCCTGTTTTTTCTAATTTCAAGACATATTATTGTCTTAAAGGGGTTAGACTTATGGGCTAGTTTTAAGAATTCTAGCTTAGCAAAATTTGCTAACCCCATTGGCAGATTTTTTGCTCAAAACAAGAAAATTTGACCAAATGTAAGAATATTTGGCTTATTTCCAGTACGGCTGTTTTTGCAGTGCATCATGTGCTCACTGATATCACATATGGGTGTGATATGCTCCAGAAGGAGTGTGTGTGCGTGACGTGATGCCACGTTATAGAAGATGGTTAGTTAGATGGTTAGACCCTGAGTCTGGTGAAGCATAATTCAACTAACGTAAAATTAGCCATGTATCAGCTGCTGGTGCTAACTGATCTGGAATACTAGCAGGACCTTGTGTCGCTGCAGTGAGGAGAAGTTCTTTGGGCCTGCTGGAAATGTAGCTTGCAGCTCTCAGCAGCTGTTAGGCCCAGAAGAATCCAGGAGAAAAGAACTTGAGGGCAGGCAGCCCCGTGGGGAGAGAAGTGGAGAAGAGAGATAACAAAGGAAGGAGGTGGAGTTTTGACTATCTGATCAGAGGGGGTTCTGTCATCCTGACCAATAGTAGCTCAAAGTTGAATTTGCACCTAGGTGTGAAGACTGGGGAATTCTGGGAAACTGAGTTCAGTTCAGAGTCATTCATTTTGAAATCCACAATGAACGACTTTGTCTGTGGGTCCCAACACACCAGAGCACAACACAACACAATCTCAGAGCATGACAAATGTGTGTACAATTAATTTAACAAACCATCAACACACAATAACAGTGTGAGCTGTCGTACACAGTTTCTTCTTCACCAACTTCTGTGTTAAACCCCAAGACCAGATTTCTAGAGCTGCCACCCCATTACATTTGTCACTTGATCCTGAATGATCCTCCCAAGTCAGTAAATCATAGTATATCAGTACATAAAGGGTGGTATAAATTGATGAAAACTGGGACCTGTCTGTGGAAACACAAATAATCAAATGTGCTTACACCAACAGCTTCCCAAGAATTAATCTTTTACAGAGGTTGGGCCTCATTACTCCAAACCCTGCACCTTTATGACTGCATGACCCTGTGAATGAATGTCTGAAAGATATCTAAAAAAATAGCCAATACTGATGCTTTTGTAGAATGAAAAGGCTCGGAATTCAACAATTTGGCACAGCTCATTTATCTTGGCTTGAAATATGGACAAGGTTTGGATGTGAACATGGAGTTCTTTACCCCCACCACCCCACCCCTCAATGAACAAAGCTGTCAGATTGTTCTCTTTTTATTTCCCTAATGCATTGCAGGGCACTGTTACAGAAATGTGCAATATACTTGTCATTGCTCTGAGCCTCACACTGCACAGAAGCTGAGCTCAGATCCGAAGGCTGAATTGCATCCTACAGTATGCTTAATAGCAATAGGTATGTGGGACAATATTTCTTCTTCTATTTTTGTAGTTTTGTTTTTTCAGGCCAATTAGGGGGCAAATGATGTGCCTAGCATGTGGTAGCTGCACTGCTCTATTGCTTGTGCCATTTGTTAAGTGTGTACTCTGTGTCTTTGACTTTAATTCAACTTTGCCAAAGAAGAACATTTATGTTGGATGATTCTGCAAAGTCCCAGATTATGTTTCATTCTATACAATTGTTTGGCAAGTATGGTATGGTTTAGGTTATGGAGAGATTGTCGTTATGACAAATGAATTATGGTCAAAGTTACAGGAAACTCTATTCAAAAACTTGTTGCTTCCATATGTGCATGAAGGAAACCTGTGATATGCTGTGCAAAGCATTTGAAGTTACAGACAACATCCTCTCACAACTAAATATCTAAATTTATTGAATGATTTTTCTTTTGGAAGTCAAGACCCCCGAATGGTATGAGTGTTAAAAATAGATCCAGCTAAAGTCAATGAGAATTGCAGAATCATTAAAGCCACATGGTGTAGGATACTAAGGTAAATCAAAAACATGACACACAGTGTGAAGGTAACAAAGAAATCTAACAGACTACATGCATTAGCCAGATGGGCCCCAAAGACCAGAATGGAATATATTACAGAACAGCTTAACCAAGCTTCAGTTTCAACTGATCAAACCACTGTTTCCAGTAACTTTATTATTCCCAGACTCCCTTCCAAATTGTGTGATTTTTTAAAGTTATTGTGTGAGGAAAACTTTACAAACATGGTGAAATGCAATCTATGGCAAATCAAGTCATTTGAGCCTTATTGTAAATTCAGCATTAAATGCAATACATCAGGTTGTGTGTTTCCTTGTAAAAAGTGTAAATTTGTTGTAGCATCGCTGTACCAGCCTGTCTGCTTCTGAGTTAAAAGTGTGCCTTATTTGCCAACATTTAGCAGCTGTATGAATGCACTTTCAACTGGAGAAAAAAGATGAAAAAAGACAACATTTTATAGATGTAAGCATGTCAAATTTTCCATATACAGTAATTAGTAATCAATACTGCAGCATATAGTGCTGTGCACTTATTTTGAGGCAATGAAGTTACTGATTGGCAGGCAAAGTGACACTATGTGCAGAGGTCAGGTGTAACACGATGTGTATATTATGCTGAAGTTGGATGTCTGTTGAAGTGTTGAATGCATGCAGTTAAAGTCAAGTCTCTGGATATTCTTCCTATTTCCCTTCCATCTCCAGTCAGCAATCAACATTGCAAAACATAAACATTCGACAATGGAGCTCACCTCCGCAGATTGCTACTGCAGTAAGGTTGATAAAAGACAGGAAAGATTAATTTTTTAACCCCAAGAGTTAAAAGGTAATCCCTGAGCCCTCCTCCTGTTGGCAAACAGCTCTGGATCAGAGCAGAATCTGATGTGAATTAGTGATGTGCAAGTCCTAGGTCAATTCTTCAAAACTCAAGACCCTTTTTTTCTGAGTTGAGAGTGACGAGTCCTTATCTCCATTAACTTCTTCACTGACTCACCCCTTTTACCTGCTACAAGCTAGTTTTAACTGTGAAGACGATACAAGACCATTTGTAGCTCACACTATTTCTTAACTTTATTTGTGGTTTATTACTATATTAACCCACCCTATGAGGAGACAAAAACAAAAAAAAAACATTGTTGCTATGGCAGTGGCGCGCATGGATGCAGTGGCCCCTCTAGGGATCAGCGAGAGTGGAAGTTTTGGGTGTCCTACCTATCCCAGACGTTCAGTCTGCAAAATTTACAGCCGAGAGACTTTACCAAAAATCAGGGTAACGCAGAATGCTAAAACTATGATGCTTGGTTGTGATTTGGATATATTACGCCAGCACGCGATCTTATTGGAGCCAGCCAACCGTAAGAAAAGAAAGCGGAAGTGGTGCGAACGTAAACAAAAGAGGGGGAAGAGAGCCGGGATTCATGCTAGGTTAAAGGCTAACCCCTCCAGACCAGCAGTACCATTGCTCCTACTCTCCAACGTCCGCTCCCTCAACAACAAGCTGGATGAGCTAAGTCTGTTGAGAGAAACCCACAGAGAGTAGAAAGACTTCTGTGCATTTGCTTTCATGGAAACATGGCTCCAGGACAATATCCCAGACCCAGCCATACAGCTGGAGGGGATGACGGCTTTCTGGGTGGACAGAGATGCAGCCACTTCTGGTAAAAGTCGAGGAGGGGGTCTGTGCATCTACATCAACAAAGACTGGTGTGTAAACGCCATGTTAGCCACTAAACACTGCTTTCAGCTGGCGGAATTCCTCATCGTGAAATGCCGGCCATTCTATCCACCGAGGGATTTCATCATAGTGATTGTAGCTGTTGTTTACATAGCTCCTAGTGCAAATGCTAAAGCTAATGCTAACGAGGCACTTGGAGGGCTACATGAGTTTTGTACTCAGTGAGCTCCTGACTAAACACCAAGACAGCTTTGTAGTGGTGGCAGGGGATTTTAACCACACCAGTTTAAAGGCTGTTTTCCCCAAGTTCAAGCAAGTTGTGGACTTTAAAAACCAGAGGAGAGAACATGCTGGACCTGGTGTATACAAACTCCCCAGATGCATACAAGGCAACACCCCGCCTCCACCTCAGCCATTCTGATCATCTATTTGTTATGCTGGTGCCTGCTTACAAACCACTACTGAAGCGCAGCAGGCCAGTGAAAAAATAAATCATGACCTGGCCTGAGGGGGCAGACTCAGCACTTCAGAACTGTTTCATGCACACTGACTGGGAGGTTTTTAAGACAGCAGCCTACCAGGGAGATCAGATAGACATCGAAGAGTATGCTGAGGCAGTAACCAGCTACATTGCAAAGTGCACAGAGGATGTCACTGTAATTAAGACCTTCACTGCACATGGCAACCGAAAACTCTGGATGACTACAGAGGTGCGCTCGCTGCTGACAGCCCGAGATGCAGCCTTCAGGGTGGGGGATATGACTGCTCTCCGCTCAGCCAGGTCTGCGCTCTCAAAGGGAATCAAGGCTGCGAAAGGCACCTATGCAGAGAAAATCCAGGGACACCTCTGTGACACAGGAAACACCAGGAAGATGTGGCAGGGAGTCCAAGCACTGACAGATTAGCTAAATTAAGATTAAGTCCAGGCAGGGGGTCAATGACGATGATGCTTCTCTTCCAGACAGGCTCAACAACTTCTTTGCATGCTTTGAAGCACCAAACCCGACAACCAGAGGGTGGACTGGTCCTTCTCTACCATCTATCGGGCCAGCCCTCACCATCAACGCAGCAGATACACGCATGGCCCTAACCAGGGTCAACCCACGGAAAGCGGGACGCCCAGATAACATGCTGGGACGTGTCTTCAGAATCTGCGCTGGTGAGCTAGCAGATGTCCTGACTGACATCTTCAACATCTCCCTCAGTCAGGCCATCGTCCCCAGATGCTTCAAAACATCCACTATAATACCAGTAGCAAAGAAATCTGTTGTATCCTGTCCGAACGACTACCGCCCCGTCACACTGACACCAATTGTGATTAAGTGTTTTGAGCGGCTTGTCAAACCACACATCACAGCCAGCCTCCCTGCATCACATGACCCACACCTGTTTGCTTATCGTCCCAACCGCTCCACAGAGGATGCAATATCCACCACTTTGCACTCAGTCATCACCCATCTGGACCAGAAAGACACCTACGCCAGAATCCCGTACATTGGTTTCAGCTCAGCATTTAATACCATCATCCCCCAGATGATGATGATAATGGAGAAATTCCTCCTACTCGGCCTGAACACCGCCACATGTCTCTGGATCCGGGACTTTCTGACGGAGAGACATCAGTCTGTCCGTGTCGGAAATAACACCTCCAACTCCATCACGCTGAGCACTGGATCTCCTCAAGGCTGTGAACTCAGTCCATTGTTGTTTACACTGCTAACACACGACTGTGCATCCAGACACGAGGGGAACCAGATCATCAAGTTTGCGGATGACACCACAGTGGTGGGACTCATTCATAGAAATGAGGAATCAATGTACAGAGAAGAAGTTAAACACTTAGAGGGTTGGTGCAGAGAAAATAATCTGGTGCTCAATGCGGACAAAACGATGGAGATGATTATCGACTTCTGGAGGTCACAGCCCGAGCACGCTACTCTCAGCATCAGTGGCCGCACAGTGGAGAGAGTGGTGAACATCAAGTTCCTCGGAGTGCAGATCTTGCAGGACCTAAGCTGGAATAAGAACACCTCAGGGATCACGAAACAGGCCCAGCAGAGACTGTACTTCCTGAGGAAGCTGAAACAAGCCTCTCTCCCCATCGGCATCCTCAGGACCTTCTATAGTGGTGTGGTGGAGAGCATTCTGACATATTGTATCTCGACATGGTACTCCAGCTGCAGTATGTCAGACAAAAAAGCCCTGCAGAGAATAGTTAGAGGAGCTGAGAGGGTCATCTGAGTTTTCCTCCCCTTTGTCCAAGAACTCTTCCTAAGCCACTGCAGGAGCAGGGCACTGAACATCATCAGGGACCCCTCCCACCCTCTCCACACATTCTTTGAACTGCTCCCATCAGGAAAACGGTTCCGGAGTCTAAAAGGCCAAACAAACAGACTAATCAACAGCTTCCTTCCACAAGCTGTTAGATTGCTGAACTGCTGATCTGGAGCATGCGCACTACTGCACTTCATGAGCCTTAGTCATAGTTTTGGTTTTAAATTATTATAGTAATATATTGTGTGTATTTATTGTGCTCGTGTCATGGGATCCCGGAGAAACGCAATCTCATTTTTGCTGCATTACGTTTGTAGGTACAGCTAAATGACAATAAAGCTTTGATTGATTGATTGATTGATTGATTGATTGATTGAAACCACTTTGGCGCTTGATTTAACTCAGTACTCGCTCTCTGTACCTGCTCCCTGCCCTGAGCTGTCTGACTGGAGATGCAAAAGTCACTAACTCGGTCACTCACTCAGTCACTGCTCGCTTTCCCAGTGCTGCAGTGTGTGTTGGTCAGCCAGTCTTACTTGTTAGCCCTGCAGTCTTTTGCTGCTCTGCTCTCTGTGTGTCGGCATAGAAAGTATTCCTTATAAACTCCATATTCGCCTCGTAAAGGTACTTAGTCAGTCATTTAATACTTGCAACTGTTGCCTTTTTTTAAATAAACTACAAAAAACTTTAACATGTGCACACTGTTCATTGGTGTTGCATTCATTCAGTTGAGTTCCGCCTTATTTCTCCGGTGAACATCATGTTATCGTTTAAAAAATTGATTTTTGACATTTGTTAATTCAGAAATGTAGGAGAAATGTAATGTGTGTCTCTCTGTGTGAGAGAGTCAGAGAGACTTTTGGTCTCATCTTGTGAATGAGTGGGGACTTGGAGTGGGTGGCATTCGTTGATTCAGCACAGTGGGTGCAAGTGAGTGACTGGATGTCCTGATACTCTGTCAAATCGAGATGAGCTCTGACGCAGTGGTGCTCCTTTGCAAGCCTGTAGGTACAGTGTCAGGCTTCAAAGCCAAGTTTACATAGTAAATCAAACATTGTCATTACAACTTCCTGGTCTGGCAGGAGTCCCAAAAAACTTTCCTCCAGCACACAATAATAAAAGAAGGAGCAGCTGTAAAACAGTGGAATTATTTAATAATAATAAATTAATAATATTTTTGAGCCTCACAACCCCCGTGAAATCAGAATTTGATCCATATGGTTCAATAACATTTTTTAAGTCAAGAAGAGCCTTACTATTAAATTATTTAATTATATTGAAGTTAGTGGAGGGCAAAACAAAGTTAGACGCCAAAAGTTCCTAGTGCATTTGTTCTATGAGTGCCAGGGCGGGAGGGCTCTGGGTGACTGACTTGTTGACCTGAGTGACTTGAAACCCAGACTCTTTTGGTGATTGACTCATACAAACTCGGGTCTGTCAAGAAAAAGTCGAGTTTACTATCTCTTATGTGAATCTGGGTGTTTATTCCTGTGTCTGAATGCACCCGACTGTCAGCGGCGCCCGCCCCCCCACACACAACACTCTGAAAACTATTTTTGCTCTTCCAATTTTATTGCCATACATAATTCTTTGCCAGCCTACTGTTTATCCCATCTGTTGTGATTTAGCTGTGGCCCATGACCCTGAGCCAGTGCTGCTTTGCTACTAGAGGTTTGGGTTCGGGGCATCACAGAGTTGGCAGTTTTCCTCTGAGCCATACCACATAAACAGGTTGCTGGAGCTTGGTGGAGTGTCACAAGTGGACCTTAAGGAAACTCAGCCTGGCTTGGGGTATCTTCCACATGTCAGTCCAACTTTTGGTCCTGTTGATCATTCCCTCCCAGGTTGTCCAGCCTTCTTGCTGCTGCTGACTGGGCACTCTGATCAGATATTGCTCCTCTCCTGTCCTGACCACCTCTGAAATCACCAGCTCTTTCTTCTCCTACCTTAAGGCTTTGGACCACATCCATCAAACCCAGCCCCAGGCCAGCCCTCCCTGTTCTGCCAACATTCTCAAGGTGTTTCAGCCTACTGATGGCCTGGTCAACTGCTTGCTCGGCCCTCTACTTGGTGTTCCTTACAGATGGATCTGATGAGTCTCTCAGTTCTAACACGAGCTTAGCCTTCTGTAGCCCTGGATGATTGACTTCAGTGGCAGCTGAAGTGTGTTTCTTCAGAACAGGCCTATGCTGGAGAGGTAGGCTCAGCCATTTACGGAACTGTTGGCTTTCGTGATTTCACACATTTTGAGGGGCCATACCAGACGCTTGTATAGGGTGAACTGGTAGCACCAGACCTTGAATTTTCCTAGGAGATGCTTTCTGTCTATCCTTTCCAGGCCTTCGGAAACCCGTTTCATGACGGTGGCAGCCATGTGTTTGTCAGACAGATTGGCAGTATATGGTTTCCCAAAACGTCTGTCTGGTTGCTCCACCAGTAACAGGATCCTTTTCCATCCACCATGAAAGAGTTAAGGTCATTCCTGGCTCCTTCCTGGAGACTTGGATGCTTTGATTTTCATCCTGGCCCATGTGAGGAGTTCCTCAAACCTTTTTAGGAGCTGGGCAGTGCAGGCCACTGTTTGGAGATGGGTTGTTACATCAGCCATATAACTCCTTAAGGGTGGCAGTCATTGGCCTGACAGTGATCTGACTCCTTGGACAATCTGTCTCCGCTGATCAGGATGATTTCGAAGGCTGCGGTGAAAAGGATGGGAGAGATTGAGCAGCCCATCACTATGCCTTTCTCAAGCTGATGCCAACCGGTTGTAGCCTCCTGTGTTGTATAGCAGGTATGGAAACTGCCAAAGTAGCTGGATACCAAGTTCTTGATACAGGATGGGATGCAGAAGAACTCGAGGGCAAAGGTGATAAGCTGGTGGGGGATGGAGCCATAGACATTCTCTAGATCCAGCCAGACTATGTGGAGGTCTGATTTTTCACGCTTGGCTGTCTGAATCTGCTCCTAGATCATGGTTGAGTGTTCCACATAGCCAGGAAACCCTGGGACGCCGGCATTCTGGCAGCTGGTGTTGATATAATTGTTGTCCAGGAGGTAGCTGGTCACTTGTTTCGCTAACACAGAGAAGATGAGTTTCTCTTCTACTTTCAGTAGGGCGATGCTTCTGAACTGGTTGATGTTGCAGGGATTTTGTTCTTTGTGGATGAAGGTGGTCACTGCTATGCTCCACTCTGATGGGATTACTTGGGCCTTCCAGGCAACTCTCAGCAGTTTCCACAGCAACTTCAGTACCAGTGGGTAGTTCTTATATGTCTTGTAAGGTATGCCATTATGCTGAGGCAGATCTTGCCTTGTCTACCACCTGCTTGATCTCTGCACATTTGGGTGGTGTGGTGTTGAGCTAGGAAACTGGTTCAGCAGGGCGAGGTACATGTCCTGGTGAGCATCCAACTTCATCCAACTTCCCGTTCTTGTTCTCCTCCAGCAGAATCCAGGCACACTTGAAGGGATCCGGGAAGAACCTCACCCTCTCCTTCTCTTTCTTACTTCTTTGCTTCCGGATCTGCTCTGCCCTCCTCAGTGTTGCAAGCCTGCTTTTGATCTGGTCACAGAGCACCTTCAGACCCTCCTTCTCATCCTCTTTTACTTTCCTCCAGGACCTTCTGAGTAGCTGCCTCCCTTTCACCAACTTAAATATCTACCTCACTCACCTCCCCATCTCCCTGGGGATGTTATTCCTCTAGGCCATATCTCCAAATCTCTGACATGATGCGGGTGGTGAGGAGGGCTGCTTGAGAGACTACCTCTGTCCACCCTAGCAGTAAAAATTCAAATAAGCAGTTGAAAATTTGGTTTTGTTGCCCATTTACTATATTCTGACAGGATAAGGCAAGATGCCTCAAGGCAGTTCCAGAAAAGATGGAAGTTCAAAGCCGCTTTCAAGTTTTATAGTGGCCAGCATGAACTAGGGATCAAGCTAACAAGGCTAGGGAATGTCTCAAGAAGAGCTAACAGCTAGCTTTAGCAAAGGCCCTGCGACCACCAACAGTGAAGTGGCGAAGAGAGCTAGCCAAGATGTCCAAAGACACATCTGAAACCAAGACAAGGAACTTGATATAAAAAGAATGACATCTGCAATAGAAACCAAGCTGACAGATTTCAGAATGTCTCAACCATGTTGAGAGCAGGATAGCCTTTCTTCTTCTCAAGTTAACCCCCCTGCCACCACAGACAAGATTGAACAGCTCAGGCAGAAGCTGAATGATATTGAAAACAGGGAAAGAAGGAACAGTTTACGTTTTATTGGCTTCCCGGAGGGGTGTGAACATGGCGAGCTCGGGCATTGCTCTGTGATATTATTTCAAAGATATGGAAAATCAACGTCCCGGACAACTGGAGATTGACCACGTGCATAGGATTGGAGCTAGCTGTCCACCAGAACCAGGCCGAGGTCGATCATAGTCAAATTGCTGAGATTCAAGACCGAGAACATATAGTGGAAGCAGCACGTAAGGGCAAGGCTACCTTGAATGAGCATGAGGTAATGGTGTTTCTCGTCAGGCACCTGCAGTTCAATGAATGCAAGACGTTGCTTTCCCTTTTATGTGCAGGTACACTGCAAGTCTTCTGGCCACGACATCCTGAACAGAGTTTTTTGTTTCTCTTTCCTTCTTTTCTCATGGCTTTTGCAGCAAAATGTCTCACAATTTTTTTTCAATCCTTCTGGAATAATTTTATTTTTTGATATTTAATAGACTACAGTTGCATTGACTAGCTGAAGCACAGAACAGGAGCTTGAACAGACTTTTTTCTTCTTCTCCTCTCTCTCAGCTCGAGATGGAACCGTAATAATGGCAAGGACTCCTTTAATTCTCCAGGGGCTAGCTCTCTTTAAAACAGGTCCTCCTTTGGAATATTTTGGATATATTTTTGGACTGCCATTTGTTGCCCTGATTCGCTGCTATGAAGGATGGCTTTTTTAGTTGTTTAAAATATTCTCCAGCCCATGTCTGACACTAAAGTCCTGCTGATTAATATTGCATTGTAATTTAAACAACGAGGTAACCCTTTCATATATTGTCTATGCCTGTGTCATGTTATTTTTCTCCCTTAATTTGGCGTTATCTCTGAACTATGCTCTCTCGTCTGAGTTTGCCTTTTTGATATGTATTAAGCTTAAGGGGTCATGATGGTTTGGATCAGATTTTAACAATCCAAATAGGTCTTTAAGTTTGCTTTTAATTCTTCAACCTGGCTTTCGCATTTTTTTTCCTACACGCTCTGGTCTCGGTGCTTGGGGAGCAGGGCAGGCTGAGGGTCACATCCAAGGCATTTTCAGAAAGGGACATGAGGCACCCCTCATCACCCCCCATCACCCCTCAGACTGACATGGAATGTTGACCTCAATGCCAATTTTACTGAGGGAGACTGGAGCATGGTTCTTAGAAATCCCCCCCCCCCCCCCCAAAAAAAAAAAATGTTGAGGAAATTGAAAACAAGACAAATTCAATTAAAAATATTGAGCTTATTGGACCCTGTCCAAGTTGAGTGAATAGAGTGGGGCTGTGGGATGATGTGGGATGTTGAAAGTTCCTTGTCTGTACATTTTGGCAGACTACTCAGGGCAAAATAATTTAACTCCCTCTATCACAGATTGGGTTCAAACCGCCCTCATGTTGGGACAGAAATTAATTGTTATGAATTGGAAAGCTTCCACAGCATCTTTATGGTAGATCCAGGTTGGGAAATAAGCTGCACTAGAAAATCTATCTTTTTAAGTTTACTCAATAAGGTAGAACTCTATCTCCAGAAGTGGGAACATGTCACGCTTATATGGATTAGGGCAGTGGTGTAATTATCAGCGGTGCAGGCTGCCATAATAGCCAGCACTGGGGGCCCATCGTTACTAACTTACGCCACTGGATAGGGGTTAATAGGGTTAAATCGTTATGAGGACTTTATACTTCAAAGACCCGACTTACTACACAATGTGACGATCTATTTGTCTCCCTAGTTTGCACCCTTGTACCCAACAGTGGCATCTTTATTCTTTTAATTCATTGCAGTGTGGGTACATATCTATTAATTAAAATCTTCATTCCTTGCCTCCACTGTAGGATTAAATGTGTGAGAATGTGCAACAGGGTATAGGGGTAAGCGTTAGTTACCCCAGGTTTCCATCGGGCACGTGTCTATTACGTTACGTGTGTGACGCTATTTTGCTCCGTTCTCCACGCGACTGCATATCCCACTGAGAGCATTACAGAAGCGGGGCATGCTGCCCGCTGATACAATAGACCTCCTGAGATTTTGCTTATTTCATCACATTCTCCTTCATTTTTGTGCTTCTACCATGGGCGAGTAGGCTAATTACTTTAATGTCAATGTACTTAAATGTTCGATGTAGTGAAGTGAAACATGATCCCAAAATGTAACAGGGTATTTTATTTTGAAAATTGACCAGATGCACTGTGCTGTGTTCCTGTGTGTGACTTCCTGCCCGGCACGATCTGCTCCGTTCAGCTTGACATCTCCATAAAAAAAGACCCGCGTGTATTCTCTGCCGAGCAGACGCTGGGATGCTGCTGAGACATGATGTGGTGCAGCTGGTTGAAACATGAGCATTGACTAGAATGGCCGTTATCAGCTCCGGCAACCATATCGCAGCCGTGACAGTCCCAGTGGAATCTAGGGGTTAGATAAAAGAACACAGGAGTTATTGTTGGTTAAATCTGATTGAATGAATGACATATCGTTTCTCTTGCAACGTTAAAGTCATTTTGAATGAATCAAACAGAATATAGCCACAGTTACATTTAATCGGGCAAGTTGACGAGAAATATCACATGCATTTAACACTGATGATGAATCTGAAACTTTTTTTTTCGCCGCTTGCCAGTTAACGTGAGTAGGATTGCAAATATTGCTCATAATTTATAAAGGCTTGCATTGGTTGTAAACTTGCTATCAGTGTCTTGCTGCATTAAATTGGTTTGATTTATTTATTATTATTTAATGTCCAAATTGTCCCAAATAGTTTCAGCTCAACTACTTGCTTCACAGCTCTGTTAAATTGTATATTTTTAGATCATGTTTGGACATATTGGTCATATGTGGATAATAGGATGATTATAGGCTGGAGTGCGTGCAGGCAGGTACTTAGGTAGACAGACAGGCAGCCTGTCCATTGTTTTCATAGGGGCTTAAATAGACAATTGGATGGGCTTATTAGTGGTCTGCAGCAGTGAACAGCATGTCTATGATGTCTATATAATGTATACACTTTTTTTTTAGATGAGGTTAATTGTGTTAATCAGGTTATAAGTCAGTAGGAAAAAAACACTGTCATTCATATATGTTAAAAGTGCATTCACGTCCATGTCCTAAAATGTTTTCATAGTAGACAATATCCCTCATGTCTGTATGTGACTGAACCAAATAATTAAGAGATCTGCAAAAAAAATGTGTCTCAGTATTCACAGATATTCTCTGTGAATGCCCAGTTCTACAGTAGACCTTGTAGGAATATGTGGCTAATGGGATATTTACAACATAATTGCAGTCTCTTATTGTTAGCACTTCCTGCTGCCGTTATATACTGAAGCCTGTACTGCAGTGGACAGTAAATTGTAAACTAAAATTGTATTTTCATTTTTACATCCTCCTGCCTGCTCCAAGATTTCTCTTCCTGAGTTTTCATCACTATTTTTTCTCCCCCTCTGTTTCTGTCTTTCTCCCCTCTGCCGTCCGGTTCTTTTCTTTAATACATCAATATACCATTGTGCAGCGGCTGCCATTTTCTGACGCAAATTATCTTCCCAAATGGGGATGTGAGGCGCTCTGCCTCCCTGCACAATCCTTTATTGATCATTCAGTCTCATAAAAGAAGAATGGGAGAGGTCTGCGAAATAATGAAGGAGAGAGAGACAGACGGATAGAGAAAGCCAAGACAGGGAGTGCTGACAGGGAGTTATTTTCCCCGACTCAGAGGTTAACCTGTAGTCAGTATTTTGCATTGTGATTTGACAAAGCACGTGTATTAAATTGGCTTAATGTTGGCCGTTTCTTGGAAAATAATACCTTCCACCCTCCACAGTTTAACAGAGCGCCTTTTGTTTTGTTACCTAAGAGCTACAGCTGCAATGATTAATTGATCAATTAATTTTTTTTTTTTGAAATTGTGAGAATTGTATCACTTCTGGGTTGCTCTAACTCTGTGTTTTGGATTTTCTGTGTCTCCCGTCCTCGGCTATTGACTATATTTTTGGAATAATTCAAATTCAAATTCAAATCCAAAAAACTTTATTTTCCCCCGGGGGGCAATTCAAGGCAAGGCACGTGGAGCAGTTGTACACAACACAACACAACACAACACTTAACAGATATACAACACAACACAGAACAGTCAGCTGGTTAAAATAAAACAATTTAAAAAATTTAAAAGGGTCCAGGGCAGGGGGGCAGCGGGGCAGGGATGGTTGTGAGTTGAGGAGCTCTGGGAACAAAGGTTGTTCTCCTTCTCTGTGTCCTGCAGCCCGGGCAGTGGAGCCGGCGCTCTGAGGGGAGCCACTCAAACACTGGGAACAGAGCATGTGAGAGGTCCTGTAGGACCCTGAGCACCTCAGTGTTTGCTGCTCACAAACGGTTGAGAGTGTTCTGACTGGAAGTCCGATGATTTTAGAGAAAACTTTGACAGTGCTCTGCAGGCGGGTTCTATTTTGCAGGCTGGTGGAGTGAAACCAGCAGGTTATTGAGAATGTGATTACACTCTCAATGAATGAATAATAAAATGTCTGAAGGATGTTTGTGTTGACCCCAAAAGTGTTGAGTTTCCTCAGGAGATACTGCCGCTGCTGGCATCTCCTGAGAATCTCCTCAGTGTTGGAGGCAAATTTCAACATGCAGTCGAAGATTGTGCCCAGGTATTTACTCGTCCACAATCTCTACAGTCTTCCCATGGACTGTGCTGACAGCTGCTGCAGCCAGCTCCCTCTGCTTGCTGGAAAAGGTCACCACCATCTCTTTGGTCTTCTCTGCGTTTAACTCCAGGCAGGAGTTATCACACCACTCCACAAACTCATGCAGCACTGAGCTGTGGTGATGTGAGGGGCCTGAGAGCAGCGACAGGAGAACTGTGTCATCAGCATACTTGACCAGATGACAGTCTGGATGGGTGGACCTGCAGTCATCAGTGTAGAGGATGAAGAGCAGAGGAGAGAGGACGCAGCCCTGAGGGGAGCCAGTAGAGGTGAAGGAGAGGTCAGAGAAGGTGTTATTGACCAGCACTCTCTGTGACCTGTTAGTCAGAAAGTCTGTAATCCACAGGATTAGCTGGTCATCCAGGTGGAAGAGGGTGGAGAGTTTTTTTGCCAGGATGTGTGGCTTTAGGGTGTTGAATGCAGAGGAGAAGTCTGCAAACAGGAGTGTGGCTGTAGTGTTGGGATGTCCAGTGTCTAACCCTAACCCTAACCCTAACCCATAAGACAACTGTTTTTGGATTTGGGACACCGAACAACATATATTGAGACATCTGGCATTGACCTATGTTTGGACACCGACATAGAGCAAGGAAAACGGACTTGAAAAGGACAAACACCAGTAAACCAGCTGCTAGCATGGCTAGTTATCCTAGCTGGGCTATTTAGACAGCGGAATCTCTGAGGAGGAGGTTGATGAGATAAAGAAATCACTGGACTTTCTGTCTGGAGAAATTGCAACTGTCTACAAACAGCAGAAACTGATATTGGAGCTAATTTGGGAAATCAAGGAGCTCAAAAGACAACATGCCGAGAAAGACAAGAGGATGGCCCTCTTAGAGTGTCATCTGGTGGATCTGGAGCATACGGAGATGGGGACATGGGTGAAAAAAAAAAAACCTTAAACGTTTATAAAAAAAAATGTGATAAGAACCGCTTGGTAACTAACTGATCCAGTAATCATAATAGATGGTAGAAATCCAAAATTAAATCAAAAAGCATTAAAAAATGAATAGCCTAGTGTTTATGTTTCACCAAATAGTTTTCAGTTTTAGTTTTCATGTAGTTTTTGTGTGAAATTGCACACCACGCACTGGAGACAGCGCACAGAGCACACTGGAGACTGTGCAGTCTCCGCACACACACTCTGCCTTCTCCAGTAGGCTCATCTGGATCATCCTCACCACCAGCGAATATGGATTGTATGATTTATGAAAGCCTGTGAATAAAGTCAGTGACAGCTCTCACAGAATCACACTCCATATCCTTATTGTGAGTCCTAATCATGATGCAGTCCGAGTTCATCGTAACTACACTTCAGTGAATAAATAGTGTTCACCTGTCAAACTTCCATATTCAAATGATATCCCAGGCTGAGGGATACCACTGATTGTCGTGCATAATTTGGGCACGTGAAGAAAAAAACTTCAAGTGACTTTCTCTTTGAGCACAAGAAACTTTCTCGTGCTCACAAGATACTTTCTTGTGGGCACGAGAAAGTATCTTGTTCCCCCGAAAAACGTTTATTTTTATTTTTTTTCCCCCATGTCCCTTACGGGAGCAGTACTCCCGCATAAACGACATGATTGTGAGCAGGTTGGACACCAGGTCCCGGACCTATGCCCAAACAGTGACACGGGCAGACGGCGGAGAGCCCACCGAGTCCAACTTGGACAGACTTGCACAGACAAGAAAACAGAAAGATTATTCAATCAACATTGACAGCAAACTTTCAGGTGATCATCAAACTGAATGGGTCACCAGAGGAGGTGAGTAATACATGTTGCTACTACAACGATAAACAGTATAACAGCAATGTTAAGTCAGAGCATGTTATGTCAATTATTCACTTCAATAGTAGAAGTTTATATGCTAATTACCAAAACATCAACAATATTATATTATAATAAATCAATCCAAATAACCATTCAAGGTCATAGCTATATCCGAAACCTGGCTCAACTCTAAGAAGGGAGCAGAGTTGAAAGGTTATGAATTCAATAACATGAACTGGACAAACAAAAAAGAAGAGGGTGTTGCTTTATACGAAAGTAATAATCTTAACATGTCAACTATAATTGATGATGTAATGAAATGTATTCCTGTAGAGGTCTGCATGAAAAAACAAAAAAAATGTGATTGTCAGTTATGTGTACAGGGCACCAGGATCCAGCATTGAAACCTTCAAGAACAGTATGGAGGAAATGTTTGCTAAAATCAACAGAAAGTTATGTTCCTCTGTGATGATTTTAATATAGACCTACTAAATTCTAACAAACACAAAATGGCAGATGAATTAATGGACACAATGTCCAGTATGAGTTTATATCCACTGATCACCAAACCAAGCAGAATAACAACGCACTGTGCAACTCTAATTAACAACATATTTACTAATTATATGGAAAACAGTTTGATGAGTGTACTGATGAAAAATTATATCAGTGATCATTTGCCTGCTTTTGTGATTCATGACAACATATGATCAAATACAGGAGACTGAGAACAGAGGATTCCAGAAATGCATTTAGAGCAGAACTGCAAGCTCACAACTAGAAAAAGTCTTTATGAAGAAAAAAAGATATTGACATAGCATATGGATCATTTCTAAAAGCATTTAAATCAGACAGACAATTTATAAAATATAGAACTAAAGAGGCTGAACAAAAATATAATAAATACAAAAATAAACTAACGAACTAAAGAAGGAATATTACACCAAAATATTAAAGGATAACAAAAACAATACTAATAGGAAGAGTTCAACTAACAACAGTTATCCTTAATGTTGTATTGATCATAATAAGTTCTCAAATAATATGAATGATTTGGTTGGTGGGTTTAATGATTATTTTGTAAATGTTGGACAAAAGTTGGCTAAACAAATCAGAGACAAGCATTAGAAAGAGGGGAAGGTTGCTGAAAACTACATGGCAATAAATCCAAGCTCAATCTATCTCAATGCTGTACAAACAAAATAAATCATAGACATAGTAAAGACATGTTGTCATGATTGGGACATTTGGTGTGGCTGTTTTTGTGGTTTTGTGTTTTCAGAGGTGCTCTGCAGAGACCGGGCATGGCTCCCCTGCTGGCTGGAGCTGCCTCCTCTGAAAAACCTGGAGCGCATTTGATCATCAGCACCAGCTCAAATACTGGTCTTCTCTCTACTCACCGCTGGTTATTTCATCTCCTTGATGTGGTACAAAGTCTCTCAGCTAGCGCTGCTTCCTGTGATTCTCTTCTCTTGTGTCATTGTATTTGCAATTTGGCTAACTTTGTTTCTCCTCGACTTTTCCAGTGAGCGACCTCCCTTCAAGTTCCAGCTCCATTGCCACCCTGCCACCCAGCCTGCAGCACCTCTGCTACCTGCCTTCACAGCACTGTGGATCCTCTTTGTTACACTTACCAGAGCCTCAGCCAACACCACTGTGTCTCTGCCACTACACCTGCTGAGCCACCTACCTGAGCCCAAGCCTGAGCCACTTGCACTGCCTTCTATGAGAGCGTTTACAATAAATTCCTTTAACCATCTCCCTGTCTTGGTGTCTGCTTATTGGTCCTACAAACAACCTCGTACAAACCATAACACACGTTCTGAGTGGAACGGAATCGATGTTGTCGACGTTAGTCGAGAAAGTCATTGACAGTATTGTAAACCCACTAACCTACATCTGTAACTTATCATTCATCCATTCACAACTGGTGCATTTCCACAAAAAATGAAAACTGCTAAAGTTATTCCATTATATAAAGCTGGGGACAAACAACAGAATAAGAGGGGTTGTGTTGGATTGGGTGAAAAGTTATGTGGGAAAAAGGCAGCAGTTTGTGCAAATGGGTGATTACAACATCCCTAGACATAACGGTTGGGTTCCCACAGGGGTCAGTATTAGGTCCAAAATTGTGAATCTTGTACATAAATGGTATATGTATGGTAGTTTTATTCACAGATGACACCAATGTTCTTTTTTTATGGGTAAAATCTGAAGCAGCTTTTGAAGGAGGTCACGACAGAAATGATTAAATTTAAACAATGGTTTAGCATAAACAAATTCTTATTAAATTTGAACAAAAATAAATTTATGTTGTTTTGAAACCACTATATAGATACACAAGTACAGATGATGATCGATAATGATAATGTGAAAAGTTAATATGAAAACAAATTTCTGGGTGTGATTTTAGACATCTGCTAGAAACCTCAGATCAATTATGTAAAAACAAAGCTGCCAAAGAGCATTGCGGTTCTGAGGAAGACAAAACACATACTGGACCATAAATCACTCCGCATTCTGTATTCTTGTATTGCCATATCTGAATTACTGTGTGGAAGTCTGGGGTACATTTACAAAAGCAATTTACAACCATTATGCACACTTCAAAAGAGAGCAATCAGGATAGTACATAATGTGGGGGAACACACAAACACACTGTGTTTAAAGTCACATGCATTGAAATGTATAGATCTGGTCAAATTTAAACTGTAATAATCATGATTAAAGCCCGGAAATAGTTTACTTACTGTTTTGTGACAGGGAGTGGGGTTACAATTTAAGAGGAAAATTTTATTTTAAAAAACAATGGGCTTCGTGCAAGTGATATACGAACACATTTTCTCAAATCTTTGTATTCACCATTTTCTATATTGTGTTAGTACCCACTGATTTCTGGGATTCACCAATGTGTTCCTTTTTTCTCTTCTCTTTGGTAAGAGAAAATTGTAAGAGTGGTCGAGAGCACTCTTACATTCAACAAACCTCTTGCCCGCTTGTAGTTTCAAATGCGGAAGTGGGTTGGGACGAGACGTGACCAGGAAAAGGAGAGTGAGCGAGGGGAATGGATGGAGAAATTGACCAATAGCAGCCATGCGGACTGCATGGTTGTCCAAACCACGGATGGTTGTCCAAATCTGACAGGGAAAAATGTTGGACTCTTCTTGCTCAATATTAATTTTCTCTCATTTTAAAAATCTGAAAGCTGTGGGATGTCATTCCCTTCGCTCACACAGAACTCTTGAATCGCTTCTCTCAGATCCCATACTCTTTTAAGCACTTTGCCCAGGCTGAGCCACCTGACAGCTGTGTGGTAGCCTATGTCACCATGTTCAGTCTCATTTTCCTCCAAAAGTGCAACAAACTGTCTGTGATTTAATGCTCTTGCCCTGATGAAGTTAACCATTTTAGTTACAACATCAACAACATATACAATGATACAATACAAAAATACCAATTTCTGTTCAGGGTTAATTTCTGTCACTTTATCCTGCATTCTCTTCAAAAGTCCAACATTTTTCTCTGTCATATTTGGACAACCATCTGTGGTTTGGACAATCATGCAGTCCACATGGCTGCTATTGGTCAATTTCTCCACCCATTCCCCTCGCTCACTCTCCTGCTCCTGGTCACGTCTCGTCCCAACCCACTTCCGCATTTGAAACTACAAGCGGGCAAGAGGTTTGTTTGGCCCTGAGCAGGTTATCTTTCGTCTTTATTGTGGATGTTGTGACACAGATAACTTTTATGCTGATGCTGGCTTATGACTGTGAAAGCTGCCCTTAGTTTTTTTCTGTGTTATTAGACGGTGTCGAAACAATTTCTGTCTCTGCAATATTGTCAACTTGTTTATTTGTTTGACGGAGACGTTAATCCTCTATGTTAGCATTGTAAGCTAACATTGCTATCATATTTACACCAAATCAGCCTATTTATTTGCTTGTGGCAGCTAAATGAAGCAGCAATGCAAGTAAGATGAATGAAACCCTCCGCTTCACGTCGGGGTTTCATTCATCCTGTCCGGATTTATTTCTCCATAACAACCTCTTGCCCGGTCACTACTCAACTGTTTTGCTAACCCTCCTCCCGGTCTTGTCCATTTGTTTTCAGCAAAGCCTTTGCTAAATCAATATGATGGATTATCATATAGGCGTTACGATGTGTGTATTTGTGTGTCTTATCTGTCATAAACAAGAGATTACGGGTCCGGGGAACGTTTGTGTCGCGGTCTGGTGCTACTCAGACAACAGCTGGGACACAGCTGGTCCGAGGCTCATGCAAGTTTAGTTTTCAGCCACAATGTGGAAGCGATCGTTATGATTAAAGCTGACGGCAGCATCTGTTAGTCTCTTGGCCCTCAATAACTTTTAGAAGTGGCTAACTTAGCTGTTGATAAATAGTAACTTATTACCTAGCTGTAACGTAGCTGTAACATGCTAATGACGTTACACTAGCTTGGCTGTGGAGCTTAGCTGTGGACATTGTAATGACTTACAAGAAGATTTACGTTAGTTTCAACATGCATTGTAATAACTTTAACTGTGAATCCGACATCGTTACTCCACATTCAAAGCTGGCGCTGTATTTGGTTTCTGCCGGACGGCTTGTTGCTCTTGTTGCTTGTTGCAGGAGGGGGTGTGTCGTGGGAGGCTCCGAGGGGAGGGCGATACGAGCTCTGAGGGGAGGGATTAAGGAGCACAGAGGGGAGGGGTGTGTGTGTGGGGGGGATGCTTTTTTCAAATCTTTCTCAGATCGTAGACCATAGCTTTAAAGTCCGTAGTTATCCCACGTACGAAGATGAGTAGCTGTGCTGTGTCCTCTCAAACACTCCTTAATAAACGGTTTACTGTTTCTAGCGATTCTGTGGGATATGACTTGTCTTGACAGCTGCATCTCTGGATGTGTCAAGTTTGGTAAAAAGGAGAGCATCTGACTCCCTTGCCCACTCTTTGCGACCTCTGCACCACAAACTAAGCACATGGCTTTACCTTTGACTTATGTAAATAAATATTTAGCAGTCCATGTCTTGTTAAAAATACGACAGTCAGTAGTTGGCGTGAGCTGACACTTTGAGGGCTAGTTGCTAGCATCAGCATCATCTATAGCTGTCCACGCTTGTGCGTACATGCGCATGTGCATCTGCGCGTAAATAAAAAAACAAAAGCACCATTTTCAAAATAGAAGCAACATAGCTGTATTGCATGCATGGCATAAATACTTTTTCATTTATGTTCTGATTTACGATTGACCTCAAGCAGGCCATACAGGGACGACCAAAAGTGAAAAATAAAAAAAATTTAAATAAAAAAAATTTTAAAAATCGAATTTTTTTTCTCGATTGCCGCTTAGTTTGCTTATGCCTTGGGCCGGCTCTGGGCATAAAGTACACTTCTCAGGCTGCACCAGAATCTCTCTTTGGTGTTGTTTCTTGGTAAAGTGTTGGTGTGGAGTTGTGGAGTGTTTATTCTGGGATGATGGACTCCCTGAGAGGCTATCTGTTGATTGAGTCTGTCCCGTCCGCATCTGAGTTTAGGTTTCGATTCGTCATCAGATCGGCCGCGTCTTCTCATTGGTTGAATGCTCCGTCACCTTTTTGAAACATTCTCTTGGAAGAGCAGCCGACGGTAAGTTTGATAAAGGAAGACATCGAAATTTCTGTAGCTAATGGTGTCTCTACCAACTCCGAAGGACTGTAGGTAAGAAACCACTAACGTTAAGTGAATAATGCAGAATATTTGAGTTTGTCGTCTTGTTTTATTTCCCATAAGTAAAAAACTCAAAAAGCTATCGTTAGCAGGTGGAAGAGGCTTGATGTTAGGCTTTAATTTAATTTAGCTAACATGCTATATTAATGGTAATTGCAAATGTTTAATCAGGTAAAACTGTCACTGGAGTAGTCACGTTATCCGTATTATTCGACAATGAAAAATACATTCATGTGTTAGCCAGCTGCTGCTCCCGAATTTGGGCTAACGTTAGCTGCTTAATGCTAATGTTACCTCCAATTTACGTTACTCATGTAGCTTGATTGAATGATTTCAAAGCTCCCGACTCCCTTCTGAAATTGTGTTGCTTTAGTCTGACTTTGCACTCTATTTGATACTGTGCGTGTGACATTAAACAAACACTGCACTTTTGTGAAGGGGTCGCGTTACCAGAATATTTTTCACGTGCTTTAATCTCTGGCTGCAGAAAAAACAACAACACTTATCTGCTTCGTGTGGTGTTGACATGATAAGTGACAGCACGCTTGGTGTTTCTGTTCATCTCTTCTCTCCATACCTTTATAAATGCATAACCTATAAGTTTATTCTGTATATTAATTATTAAAAAATTAAAATGAATGGATGTAAATTAAATGCTGATGGAGGCGGGCGGACTCAACGCCAGTTCCCGGGCTGTGGTGTTTGTGACCCGGGCGGATCAGGCGGCACACGGGGAATGGGCTGAGCTGCAGCCTCCCGTCTGTGCCTCCACTCCGGCTACAGCAGCTAAAGTATACACTGAGCAGTAAGTTGGTGACGTATTCCTGTTAACCTCGCTCCGCCGAGACAGGCCGGGGTGCAAATCAACGTGTCTATTATCATTAAAAAATGACAATTTAAAATGACGGTAAAAAAATTTTATGACCCTGTCCGACGGACAACAAGAAAATCTAACGCAACCACTGCTTTTGTGTTGTAGTAAGGTTCAAGGAGGACTAACAGCAATGCTGTTCAAAGTTCAGTACCAAGGAAAGAAGAAGTACATCAAACTAAATGGAGCCTCACATCAAGCATTTCTGCAAGAGGGTAAGTTAATGTTTCTGCTTCATCTAACCACATGCATCTCATACTCGTGTCAAACTAAATTTTGAGTTTCTAAAGGCATTCTTCCACTCCTTCTCTTAATAATATCACATTAGCCTTGGTCCTTGTTTACAAATGTTAATTGGAAAAATACCAATCTGTCCCCCCCAATAATATATCTAAATATGTGACATATGATATGTCCTCCTTTAATGAACCCTGGCTGTAAGTGGAGCCGTCTCTTGTTATTTCCGATTTATTTTCAATTTAGGAAAAACAAGGCAAACAAAACTGTGTGGCCACCCCCCTCCTGATTGTACACTTGGTTGCGCCCGTAAACGCCGGCTTCATTTGAAAAACCACTCAGTCCGACTGTCACTGGTGGTCATGAGCATATGGTCATGGGCATATAAACAAATGGAGGGAGTAGTACCAAAGCAGAAAAAGCAGGACCAACAGGCGGACATTCGCCTTTTTTTTCAGACGGTAAGCAACTAGACACCTAAAAAGTAGTGCTATGGCCAAAATGAGCGCACTAATTTTTGAATTAATGTGAAACAATTATCACATTGAAATGGCTCAGTATTAAAGCTAGATATCAGATATCATATGAAACTAGAATATATAAGGCATCCATTGGTACCAACCATGGCATGATAGCTTGTCGGAAAATGGGCTGAATTATGCTCCAAAGTTAGGCTAAATTCTGGTGGGGGAAAAACTTTCCCGTGGGTGCTGTTCTTTTTTTTTGTGTGTGTGTGTGTGTGTGTGTGTGATTGATGGTTTTAAAATTCAATTGGCACTTAAACAGGCTTGGTAAGGTTAAAGCAAATAACACTAGCAGCAATAAAAGCAGAATATTCAATGCATCAAATTAAAATGATCATTAGGGTCAGTCATTGTTCTAGTACAATAATGGTATCTGGTCACAATGCAGGCAGCACAGAGAGACAGAGAGAGGGACAGTCACAGGCAAGATGGAGGGAGAGGACACACAGAGACCTGCTCTGAAGATGATCAGGTAAGACATAATATGAGTCTAAACAACATGATAACATTATTTTTACCTAGTCATACATGTCAGCAGTAAACTAGTAATAAGAGCATAATATTCAAATTAAAATGATCATTAGGGTCAGTCATTGTTCCTCTGGTACAATAATGGTATGTGGTCACAATGCAGGCAGCACAGAGAGACAAAGAGAGGGACAGTCACAGGCATGATATAGGGAGAGGACACATATTTGGACCCCCCCAATATCTATACCATGGTTACACCGAGTTCTGCATAAGGATAAACTGAGCATTTAGGTGAATTAACTGCAAACTTGCAGGGGGGGCATTATCCTGCTGCAGTATGAATCTTTCTCCACAAAGATGCAAACCAGAGGGTGTAGCATGTCTTTGAAGAATGGAGTGGTACTTCTCCTTGGTCAGGGTGGAGTCAGTTCTGTGCAGGTGTCCAGTGGAGCTAAAACAGACCTAGACTTGAATATTTCCACCACTATGTTTCACTGTGGGTTTGAAACACTGTGGTATCATTCTCTCTTCTGTTTGTCTTCTTACATACACGCTTCTGTTACTGTTGTACAGTAAATCGCAAACCTTGATTCATCAGTAAATGTTTTTCAGTAGACCTGCCAATTCTTGTGTTCTCTCGCAAATGTCAATCAAGCTCCACAGTGCTGGGCTGTGAGCACAGGTCCCACTATAGCAGGGGTCACCAACCTTATTGAAACAGAGCTACTTCAAGGGTGTGAAGTAATACGAAGGGCTACTTGTTTGATACAAACTTCCTGAATAACATAACATTTCATGGTTCAATGATAATATTATTATTATCAATAATAATACATATTCATATATGTGAACAGACTGTCTGATCACATGTTAATGTTAATGATTCCTCACAATAATTAACAATGATTTCCCATGGTAGAAAACACAGATATATTTAAATATGCAACATTATTTATTTCTGTTAATCTCAATGAATGAGCACATTTGTAGCATTTTAGTCAAAAACACACCTATTATATTTTTGTACAAATAATCACTTCATCACTTCTTCTCAACATTTTGTCCCGTTTGTACAAACCACTACCTTTATAACATTTTTGAACAAACCATGAACTCTGTCCCATGTTTGTACAAATTCAGTTCATCAACATCAACTCTTTCACAATTTTAAATGAATCATATCACATTTGTACTACTCACCAATCTGTAGCATTTTAAACAAATCATCACACCTTTTACACTTTTTTAACTAATTATTTTTCGCATATTTGTACAATATTTGAGTTTGACGTTGCCATGGTGTTTCACTGAATACACTGTTATCTCTTTCTTTGTCTGTAAATGTCAGTAAGGCATGTTCTGTGTTTGTTCTTGTCAGAAAAGGCTGATTCACAGAGATAGGTTGAACCAAAAAGGCAGGCAACTTTCATAGCTGCTGTGCATACACCTTTGTACTTTTCAGTGTCCACAAGGCACCAAAAGTTTGGTGCACCCTGATGGGCTTTGAGGTAGAGGTCATTTTGCAATATTAGGATTTAAATCTCCTCCTGTCCAGCATCCAAGTTGATTGTTGCACTTAGTTGCTCAGCAATGCATGTCATGTCCACTTGCATGAAAGGATTTGAAATGAATGACACACATGGCTCAAGATGATCAAAGTCACAAAACTTGTTCTCAAACTCTTGCCCAAGTCTGTTTATGACTTGAGAGTACTTTTCTGCAGCTTTGTCAAAATCCCCAGATGCACAAGCATTGTCATTCGGAGGGAAAGTGCAGCACTTTTTTCGCTTTAAATATGTTTACATTGCTGATCATGTCAGCGATCATCTTACCTTTGCCTTAGAGCTCACAGTTCAAATGGTTCAGTTTCCCAGTTATGTCCGTTAAAAATGCAAGGTCAAGTATCCACTCTGTGTCTTCAAGTAGCGAGGCATCTTCCCCTTTTGATTGCATGAACTCTTTGATTTCACCCAAAAGTGACAAAAACCCCTGCAAAACTCATCCCCTGTTGAGCCATCGGATTTCTGTGTGTAGTAACAGGTCACCATATTCAGTTGACAGCTCCTCCAATAGCACCTTGAATGTCTTGTGTTGTTTGGCTTCGGAGCAGATGCCATTTATGATCTTCATGACGGGAGTCATCACATGATCCGCCTGGCCACAGCTGCCCCGAAAATGAGACACACACTCTTTCACTGTCGTAAAAAAAGAACTCTTCCTCCCAATCATTGTGAAAATGATAAGTTTTCTTTCACTTTTCTGCCATGTTTTTCTTTAGTTATCGGGGGTAAAAACCGTGTCTAGCTCCCCATCGTAGCTGAGCCCGCTTGCTTGTCTCAGCAACAACTGAGATGAAGGTTTGTTTTGTGTGCGAAATTGAACTTTGACCCCAGACAAGGTCAGAGTTCATATACATAAAACATTTTTGTTTTTAAAATTCTATATTCAATATTGTCATTTTCAAATCTACATGAATGCAAGTGTTATTGATTACAAAAGAACAGCAACACAATTAAATAAAATTTTAAGACGGAGCTCCACGTGACTAATGCTATTTTTAGAACATGCTCTGCGGGCGACTCACGTGGTCCCTGTGGGCAGCCAGGTGCCCGCAGGCATATCGTGTTGGCTACCTCTCTGGCAGTGTTTCTCCTGTTCCTCCTCACACAAAGGAGCAGATACCAGTCCTGCTGCTGGGTTGATGCCCTTCTACGGCCCTGTCCAGCTCTCCTTGTGTAACAGCCAGTCTTCTGGTATCTTTTCCATGCTTTTGAGACTGTGCCGGGAGACACAGCAAACCTTCTTGCCTGTGCAAACCTGATTGGGCTGCAGGTACTGCCTCATGCTACCAGTAGTGACAAGGACACTGGCAGAACACAAAACTAGAGAATAATCAGTCAGAAAGGATAAGGAGAGCGCAATTGTCTGTGGCCACCACATGCAAAACCATTCCATTTTGGGGTTTTAAGTGCTGTATCGTAGGCAACTGGACGTTTCAGTTTCTTGAAGACGTTTCACCTCTCATCAAAGAGGCTTCCTCAGTTCCAACTAACTGGAGGGGAGTTGGCAGGCTTTTAAACTCTGTGTCTTTGTCAATCAAAAATATAATGCAGGAGGAATTGTTGTTTTGTAAGCGGCTTCCTGAATGCACAACTAGTTCTGAAATCTTCAAAGTGATTGATGTTTTTTCAGAGAAAATGACATTCCATGGGCAACATTTATTGCGCTGTGCACCAACGGTGCAAGAGCCACGGCTGGTTTAAAAAGTGGCTTGTAAAGGATGTGGCTCCGCAAGTGATTTGGACGCACTGCATGCTACACAGGGAGTCACTTGTTGCCAAAGACATGAGTGCTGAATTGTCAGATGTCATGGACTCGGTTGTGAAAGTTGTCAATATTGTCAGGAAGAGTACTTTGCAAACACGTCCCTTATCTAATCTCTGTGCTGCTGAGGGAGAATAACACACTGCGCTACTGTACCATTCTGAGGTTCGATGGCTTTCATGTGGAACAGTGTTGTCACGTGTTTTGGAATTACACACGTCTATTCAGGAGTCTTTACTTCTCCAAAAGCGGACAGAGCTGGCTGCACTTTTCAGTGACAATGTCTGGGTCACCAAACTTGCATATCTTACTGACATTTTCACTGAGCTAAACAAACTTAACAGTTCTATGCAAGGTCGCAATACACATGCCATTCAGCTGTATGACAGAATGGAAGACTCTCTCAAAAAAATCAGAAGATGGAGGGAGCATGTCAGGGAGGGAATATTTTCCTTGTTTCCATCAGTGGATGAGCAGGGAGATTCTGCTGTGCTCTCCCCTCTCACAATTCTTGCGCACTTGGAGGTGCTCGAGTGTCAATTTAGAACTACTTTTCTGAGGCTGACTCCTGGCGCAGGGACAAGACATAGATCCAGTTTCCATTCAGAGACAACGCAGCAGATGGCACACGCCTGACAGTGACAGAGGAGGATCAGCTCATCGAACTATCCACTGACAGTACATTCAGAAACATATATGAAACTAAACCACTCACCCAGTTCTGGATCTCTTGCCAGAAAGACTTTCCACAGTTGGCAGCAAAAGCTATGAGGAGCCTTTTGCCCTTTGCAACAACATATCTTTGCGAAAGTGGATTTTCCTCACTCACCTACCTGAAAAACAAATACAGGTCAAGACTGCAGCCTGAGGCTGATATGACCCTCTGCCTGACAACCTCGATCCATCCAAGGATAGATAAGTTGTGTGCTACTCATCAGGGTCAGACATCTCACTAATGTGGGAGTAGGCCCATTGTGCCATCCACAAATGGCTTGAGGATTCACTGTTAAAAGAAATGTTAAAAAAACAAACATGAATGTGTCCATTATTTTAATAGCTCAGTATTGTATGCAAGATAAGATGTATGTTTATGCATGGCAGTGGCACTACTAGGCCATCACTCATTTTAGTTTCCACATTTATGTTTAAAATAAAAACGTCAATTTGAGTAGGTTGTATGCATGATTATCATGCAATTGACAGAAAATGTTGATATTGGCTTTGGTTGACAAGGTATGTTTATAAATGGCAGTGGCACAGCCACCCTACTCACTGTACCTTGCACATGTTTAAAATGAAAACATGAATATATGAACCCGTGTATTATTTGAACAGCTTAGTATTGAATGCACAATAACAAGGTATGTTTATACATGGCACTAGGCCCAGTTTAATATAAAACACAATTTTATACAATATATATAGTAGGCGTTACTATATATATATATATATATATATATATATATATATATATATATATATATATATATATAAATATACATATATGTGTAGTAGGGGGTCCCTGCTCCACCTCTCCATCAGTTTGGGGGTCCTTGGCCTGAAAAACATTGAAGACCCCTTCTGATGACCCCCAGCTTGTGCTCCAGAGGCTCCTGTCTTCTTCAATGTGTACTGCACAGTCCAAGAAGGGCAGACTGTCTCCTCTTATTAAAATTAATTAAATAAAAATTAATAAAATTCATTTTTAAATCGTTAAAACGGGGCACCACCCTGAAATCAGGGACCAATAACCAGACCAAAATTAGTCTCAAAGAAGGGTTCACATTAAATGTAAATATTTGTAAAATATTTACAATCAAAGGAACAGTGAAGGAAGTGAATCTGAGCACTGACCATCACAACCAATAAATGCCACAAAACATATGCACAAAATAATCACAGAAAACTGCTATGTACAATGTAATAGACTTTATTATTGTTAGCAAATTGATTAAATCAATAATACTTTCAATAAACGCAAATCAATTACTCAACCAAAGCAGCTAAACTATGAAACTAAGACGAACTCAAGCACAAATAACAAACAAGCATGGGTGTGTGTGTGTGTGTGTCAGAGACAAAGAAAGAGGAGCCAAGATGGCGGTTGTAGTCAAAGAAACAAGATGGCGGAGAGCCAAAATGGCGGTCACACTCCCTTGGATGGTGACGTCACGGAGTGTTCCGTTTAAAGGACTACAAAAATGGTCGAACCAGAATTGGGGAAGTCACGCGTGGAAAGGAATTCAAAAAGGACAATAGATTTTGCTGAATCATATGTCTAGAATTCCAAAAATGGTGGACGTGAATACATCACCTAAGGCTAGTCAAATGAACGAACGTGCAAGATTTGAACAACGGCAATGGTTACACCACCGTTGGCCTCGTGTGCAATCAAAGTGCACACGAGGCCAACGGTGGTGTAACCATTGCCGTGAATTTGTAGGGAAAGTGACCTACTGTTCCACAAAAGGTGGACGTGCTACCACGAGGCGTCCGTCTCTGAAATCATAAAAGGGAAATATCACGAGACACACGTATCTACGTTATAGCGAGGTCATCACCCATAAGTCTCCAATAGGTTGCTCATAAGATCACGTGTGTGTGCACGTAACCCCTAATATGTGTATGTGCAAGTACATGTGGGTTAGTTAAAGAGAGAGAGAAAGAGCAAGACAAAGGGCTAACGCCCTTAGTGGCGGCTAAGCTAACACTCCCGCCCCACAGCGTGGAGGGGCTCAAATCAGCTCGTAATGAGCGAAAAGGGAAAGCAACATGTTTTACCACATAAAACGAACAGCAATAAAAAGAGGGACACGGCGGTCCACAAAACTCACAGAGAACAATGTAGCTCACAAGCATACAATACACGCTAACTTATAGTATCTGCCCAGACACTAATTAAGCCTCACTTGTAGTCGTGTCTTCCTTAATCCAGCTCGCTTCCTCGGCGTGGATTAAAGGCGGTTGCAGTGTTCTGTGTTGGCTGTTAAGACAGCATAGTCGACGGGCAATAAGAAAACGGGCAAAGCGGGCGTTTTCTGAGGAAAAATAAAAATATCCTCCTTCTGCAGGCAGGTAAAGAGAGGCTGGTTGCACAGCATCTTTTCTGGATCCGGAGCGTGTTTGGTGAACACAGCGCAGTTTTGGCTCGTCCGGCAAGATGAAAGACTGCGGCCTAGGCGGGAAAAATAAATCCAGACATCTGTATGCTCCCTTAGAGTAATAGTTGCGTAGGCGAAAGCCGATGCTTCCAGCAACACGTAACTCTGGGACTGCGTTGAAAATGAGTCTGCCGCTGTATTTATCTCCTCCCGTGTCGGCGGAACTGATGCATTCAGGTGCGCTCACAGACAATAGGAGATGGGAGTTTTCCAACCCGGGGGCTCTGACAAGCAGGCGCCACCTACTGGACATTAAGGTCGTTGCACTTTCCTTTGTTTACCAGGCTTTGTTAGTGCAAGGAGGCCGCATTTAAAAATTGAGCTGCATGCTGCACTGCAAAAAAGGGGGGTCTAAAAACAAGATAAAAACACTAAATCTGAGGGAAAATGTACTCAAAACAAGTGAAATTATCTGTCCATGCAGCAAGATAATTTCACTTGACAAGATTTCTTAAATTAAGATTGTTAAATCTAGAAATAAGCATGTCTACAGAGGTGTTTGGAAGGCTTAAAATAAGCCAAACATGCTGGTTTTAAGATGAGATTACTTAAAAAGTAACTTTTTACAGCCTCTAAACAAGTGAAATATACAAAATTTAAGCATAAAATGCTGGTTTTAAGATGAGATTACTTAAAAAGTAACTTTTACAGCCTCAAAACAAGTGAAATATAAGCATAAAATGCTGGTTTTAAAATGAGATTACTTAAAAAGTAACTTTTTACAGCCTCAAAACAAGTGAAATATACTAAATATAAGCATAAAATGCTTGTTTTTAAGATTAGATTACTTAAAAAGTAACTTTTTACAGCCTAGAAATAAGTGAAACATACTAAATTTAAGCATAAAATGCTGGTTTTAAAATGAGATTACTTAAAAAAGTAACTTTTTACAGCCTCAAAATAAGTGAAATATACTAAATATAAGCAATTACAAACAAAATCTTTCTTACTTTTAGCAAATTTAGCTGAAGATTAGTTAAGAAAAATATTAAATTTAGAGAAAAATACTATACTATTAGTGAAGAATGACTAAGCTCTGTCTTAATCCAAGCAGGTTTATCTTGAAAATTAATTAAACTAAGATAGATTTGCAAATTCAAATAACAACCAAGCAGTTCAATCAATTAATAAATCAAATGACACAAAAGATTTACACAACTTACATTTTTAATTCAAATTAAACAGATTTGCTAGTTCAGACAACTCAACTGAAACAGGGGTGCGGCCGCGACCGTAGCGTCTTTTTTTCTTTCACTTAACTTGAAATTTTAAGGCAGCCCTTTCGCTCATATTTTTAAGTTGAAACCATTAGTTACATTTTACAGTGCAGGCCTCGATGAGGTAAAACAATTAAAGCAAATAATTAAGGGACACTGTAATAAACTTGTGGAATACACAAAACCATTGTAAGGCATGGGTAACAATAACAAGAACAACTGACATGACAAAATACTGCTTGACATTCAGCTACTTGTCAATGAATGACAAGACAAAATACTGCTTGACATTCAGCTACTTGTCAATGAATGATTTCCAATCAGCCATTGCTTTCTTATATGCACTAGTGGCATCTTGATCGTGGATTGTGTCACCAATGACCTCTGTTTGAATAACAGAGAGGAGCGTTGCAACACATTTAGGGTATGTTAAATGCAACGTGTAGTAGTATGCCAATAGCACCAACATCCCTTCTGAGAAATCTTCCTGTGGAAGGGTGGTCACAGGTACATTACCAACAGCCACGATGGTGGTTGATCCATCAAAAAGCAGAACTGGGGAGGAGAGAGGACGCTTCTCCAGATACAGGGTGGGGTCTTCGCCTGACTGGAACAGAAAAAAAAGAACAATGCGTAGAGAGTGAGAAGACATAAAAATGTATTGAAAGTGTATGATCATTTTTAAAATGAAACTATCAGGTTGCAACCAATGACTTGAGCACTCTTAAATTTAAATTCACGTTTAAAAACTCACACTCATTATTATCAGATGAATTGCTTTACAATAGTGTAGGGGGGAACATGTTAAACTGATGTAGGAATTTAGGATTGATTAATACCTGATACAAGCTGATGCAAGGTGCTAATGTTTCATCAGTGAATGAATGAATGAATGAATGAAATAATTAAAGGTTTTGCAAAACATTTTTTGTTATTTCCTTCTGTCAACACCATTTGAGGGACACTAGAGGCACTTCTGTTTTCCCCTTTTGACATAAATTAGGTCATATCTATAACTGTGAACTTAGGTGTATTGTTACTAAATGTGAACAAGCACAATAATGTGAGAAAATAAAGGCACTTCAAAGAGGACAGTAAGGAATCAACACAAACATTTCTCACCTTCAGGATATGAAGAAGTGCCTCACAGCTATTCCCAAGCTTCTTTGGTGGTGAAGTTGGTGAGGGGAAGAGGGATGGGAGTGCATTGAAGAGGGCGAGTGTGAAATCCACTAAAGAATATAAGAATGAACAGAATGGTCTGAATGTTGTACAAATATCAATACATATACATATTGTATGGAACAGCAACCTACCACTGCGGACATCCAAAGGGAAAGGGGGTTTCAGGACTTTCTTCCACACACCGTAGAACTGCACCTTGGCACAGAATTCTGCCCATCTTCCTTTTACTTCCTCAATGTATCTGCTGTTGGTGCCACCTACTATGCGCCGCAGCTCATCCATTGCCTAAAACAGCATTGTGCACAGTTCAACAGTTAACAATGCATTGAAATTCAGTACACAGATGGATACACAGTAACTCAAGTACAACAAACCAACATACATTTCGAACATCTTTGAAGCATGGATATGCCTCAAAGATTTTTGCAGGTCGGTCCTCTTCCTTTGTAATATCTGCATCAATGAAAGCCCGTCTGGCCTCAAACTCAAGGTCCAAAATTTGAGCAACATCATTTTGATTGGGTTTTGCATTGGGCTTATTGTACATGTTGCTCAATGTTCTGTAGTGCCTAGCCTGCATCTTCAGACTGTCCTGGCCCACTGAAATGACAAAAAACCAAGCCGAGACATTTCAATGTTAACACTTTAACAACAACACAGGGGAAATAAAGCGTGGTTAAAATACAATGCACTATTTTTTGGGAAACTTTAATCCAATTTCATGGATGACAGGCTGAGAGGTGTGCTGAGGTGGGCTTACCAAAAACATCCTTTGCAGACGTGGCTGGTGACGCAGACGTGGCTGGTGAAGCAGACGTGGTTGGTGAAGCAGACGTGGTTGGTGAAGCAATCACAGTCGTGGGTGCGGAGCATGAGGCTGACTCGGATGGCAGCAGTGATGTTTTGGTGCCACTCTTTGGCTTCTTTCGCACAGAGGGGAGTGGTAGTGGGGATGCTTTTTTTTTTTAGAAATAATGAAAAAATTCTCAATACAATTATATGACAGGGCAAAATAGGCATATATAAACACAGTGCATGTCATGAACTCTGGTTCAACAAATGTGGACAACTATAGTTTCATTACATGATTAAACATTTTTAGTCATAAACAAATTTGTATGACAGCCACCCTTTCATTTTTTCCCCACAATTTGCATACCTGCAGAGTTGTCCTCGCTGATGTCATCATTGCTCTCAAGAAGTATGGTATTATTACTCGAGTAGCTTGTGTCTGTCCAATCTGTCTCCATGTCCTGGTTGTCTGCGCTGAAGAGAGCTCCCTTGGCCGCTCCTCTTTGTGGTACGGAGCCCTGCCTCTTCCTTGGAGATCTCATATTCTGGAGTCGCTTGTACATTTTGGTGTAGATGGTCAGCTGTGGTGAAAGAATGTTAGATAAATTGTTTGTCTTGTTGCTGACCTGTCCACAGTTTTGGTTGAGAAAAATGAAAAATATTACTTACATATGGCATATTTGTGTCAGCATCACGTAACATAGGGAAATAGTCGACAATCTTCTGTGACATGGCTCTCATTTCCAGTTTGGAGGGGTATCTTGCTTGTTTACCCATGGGACTAGCACGCAGGATTGCAACCATGCTAGTGATTGTGTTCCTTACAAGTCTGCAACATAGCTCCTTTGACATCTTGTAGTTCTTTTCCTTTCCATTGCAGAGCAATGCAAAGTACTGACTACGCACCATGTCCAACTCGGAATCTGTGTACACCACATACTCTGGAGGGTCTGGCATTTTCATTGTTTTCTCAGCAGATATGGGGGCGGAGGCTTGCGGCTGGCATGGTGGCATGGAGCTAGTTGAGGGCATAATCCCGCTTCCACTGCAAGTGCTGGCATCTTGGTCCGTGGTATTTTCACACTATTAGGATTATGTAGGATGAAAACAAAATGCATTAGGACCATTAAAATATGGTACAATTTAATTTTAATAACTATTATTTATTCCAATTTGTGTTTACATTTTGATTGATGAACTCCCAAAGTTTCTTTCTTCTGAGAAAATTTCCAGGACCAGGAAAAAGATCCTTCAGGTCATCCCGGCTAAGGCCTTTCAAAGCCTCCTCATCAACACCGGCAGCTGTAATATGACAAATAAATATCTTAAGATGAAGCAATGCCAAGCTACAGTACCAAGCAACATAAAGAGGTGCCATTTATCTCTCCCTCTGAGCTCCAACACATTTGTAAACTGTTTAACTAGTTGTCTGTGCTATGAAGCCTCCTTAAAGTCAGCGAAAATAATCATAAGCCTATCTCACAAAGATGCCAGCCCCAAATAAAATCAAGGGTAAAAATGTTAAAGTCTGGACTTTAAACATTGGGCTACCTTTATGCCATAAGTTCAGTGTTGGTCATATTTTTTTATTTATTTACATTAACTAATTTAATTAATTCATTTAAATTATTAATCAGCACATTTGAGCTGCAACTGTGGCTATTACTCAAAAAATCAGATAATGAATAGCAAATTTACTAATTTGGTTTTCTTTAGCTATCAGCTTTTATTATTATTCCTACAAACTATATGCCAAAAGCACCTATACATCAAATATAAACTTTATTTAGTGTGAATGCTTCAAAGCATTCACACTATTGTTCTTCTGGGATTTATTAGTGTGAATGCTTCAAAGCAAGCATCTTTCAGCCTTGTACTTTTCAGCTTTTTAGCTTTTCAACTTGTTCAAATATTCAGCTTTTTCAAAAAAAAAATTAATATGGAAGCAAATGGGCAAATCTTCAAATCCTCTTCAAAACTCATCCACTTTCAATCTCTTCTGGTCCCTCATACTTTGAGCTAGAGACACCATTTCAACTTTAAAAGAGTCAGAAGACCTTGAACTATTGGTCATGTATTTCAGTTTTTGAAAATCTTTTACGGTTTTGAAAAAATCACAGTTTTAGTTTTAAGGATTTTTAACTCGTCTTCTGGTTTTATAATGGGTGTGTATTGCGTGAGCTAGAGTGTGTGACATCATCGCTAGAGTGGAGAGCAGCTGCAAAAACTTTAGAAAAAACTGTCTTCAGCTTGATTTGGGTCCCACATCTTTTACTTCACATAGACAATATATACATGGAAATGTAGGAAATCTTGTTGGCTTTCAGATGATGGTCTTATTTCAGATGTAGGACCTAAACTTTTGGCTGTAGAGGCCCTAGAGCAACAAGCACTCCAGCAACTCCCCCATAAGCCGCAGTGTTAATTTTGAGCCTAAATTTCTGGAGTGGAGCAGACGGTACCTGTTTTGTCTCTCGCTCTCGTACCCTCATTTTTCACTCTACAGAAATAAAAAACATATCACAGGCTTCAGCAATGTCTCCTGTTACTCACTGTATACATTTTTTGGCCATAATCATTACACTTTTTTCTAGACCTGCAGGTGTTTGGGAGGTGTTTTCCCATTCATTCTTATGGGGACATTTTCACATTTTGTTCTGCTACTGCTCCAGCTTATGTGCAGCTACAGAAACCATTCAACTATCAAACTGTTCAGCTGTTTGAGCTCTTTCAGTCTATTACTTTTCAGCTTTTCAACCTTTTCAAATATTCATCTTTCTGCCTTTTCAACTTTTTCAAATATTCAGCTTTATGTTCAGCTAGAGAAACTGTTCAACTATCACAATATTCAGCTTTTTCAGCCCATTAAGCCTTGTGCTTTTCAGTTTTTTCTGCAAAATCTTGACCATTCATTCTTATAGTTTTATGCATTTCCGGCAGCACGTTCAGCAGATTTCCGAAATCACTTCAGCTGTCAGCATTCACACTGTATTTTCGCAGGAAATGCAATTTTTCTAGTTGTGACTTACCCTCCAAGACCGATACAGTGGCATCGTCAAAAATATCCATTCTGGATTCATCGGCTCCCCGACGAATTAGGCCTAACAGGTGATAGGCTACCTAGCAAAAACACAGCCAAACAGAGCTCGTTAGTTAGCATGCAAAAGTGCACATGAGCTAACACCACCTAGCTTGCTAAGCAAGTACCCCGGTGAAAAACAATTGAAACGGTAACCGTCACAGCAACAATCTGCTCTAAAATATGATTTTGGCGACTAATATTAAAAGTTCAATTAAGTTTACTGACCTTGAGCCGCTGTTCCTTCACGAATGTAACGTGCCTCCTTCGTTACTCAAGCGGGGAAATCACTTGGACGTAACGTAAATCCTGACGTCATTGAGGTGGGACAGTTGGAGGACATGAGCCGACATGAACTGAGGATGTAAACATTAGCTTGTTAATAAAAGATTTTTAAAACAAAACATTTACCATCTTAAAATTAATGAAATAACATATACTCGGAGAAATTTTGTGTTCAAATAATAAATACAAATGATAGCATGAGTGCCCCCTCCCCCTCCCCCATCCACCTCAGGGTCATCAGCCAGCGACAACAATATCGCCGCGCAAACCTGGCGCCAACGGTGCATCACTACAGACGGTTCGGCATCATGGCAGCGTGGAGGTGTATGATTTGTTTCGTCTTTGTTGCTCTAAGTCTTAAAGTCCTACTAAGCCACATTAATGCAAGCCACAGTCGCAGCCCGGATTTTTGGGTTTACTGTGGTATTGATGGATGTGAACAGGACTTTAGAGTTTTCAACTCCTTCTTTCGCCACATTAAACGGACGCACCTTCAGTATTTTCGGACTGGAAGCCCACCAAGTGGATGGAGTACGACGCCTTCTTCTCGCTCTTTGGGACAGGAAACATTTGGTGTGTCCGTTTTTGCCAGCTGTAGCACCCCTGCAGCGGACAGCACTGTGGCTGTCCCACCTGGTGCCTCTCTACCTGAACCGTCACAGCAGCCTGACGCTGTCGGCCGCCTTGAATCCGTAAGTCTCCACAGTTCCATTCGTTTTGACCTCTGAGGGCCTATCTCGCCAATTCATTTGCTCTCTGTGTGATGCTGACTTGTGTAAAGTGTTTTGTTTTGTTTTATTTTATTTTATTTCCCACATACAATGGTGTATTCAAAGCCTGGCTTCCTTGAATCCATACCGGGAATGCACGCATTAATCAGGAGTAGGCTATATGACCTTCTTTTTACAGTCTATATGACACACTTTCTCTTTCATATACAGTAATTGTCTTCAGTGAATGCTAAGTTACCTCCGTAACACGACGTTATTCACGTGAAACGCACATAATTGAACGAATTTCACACTTACCTTGGGAAGAGACGTTAGAGCTGCTCAGGTCCAAGACCAGTGAGGCAAATGTGGGATTAAAATTATTTTTTCCCCTCTCGTGCGTCCTGTTCCTCATCAATTAGTCCGTATTATGGCACGCTTTTCTCCATAAGGAGAAATGGGACAAAATGTTTTCAACTACTGTAACGTTATACAGAGGGCAATAATTGGAAACATTTTCTCATAGACTGTATTATTTACGTGCTTTAGTTCATTTAGTTTTTAGTTGTAAACAAAGTAGTACCCAGTAAAGTTAAGGTTACCTCGGTAATTAGAGCTGGGTACTTACTTGCTGAATAATAACACTGCTGTCTGAGTCAATTTTACACACTCATTGTTTGTTGTAGTCTAATTTATAATCTTGAAAAAAAAAAAAAAAACCACTTCACTGTAAGAAAAACAAAAAAACAACAACAATTCAAATCAACCCTGATTGTGTCTATCTACTCTTACTTTTATCACTTTCTGAAGGAGCAGGCTGTTGCTGTGACATCCAGAGCCAGACCTGATATTGCTAGATCTGCAGCGGCATTCGCCATCAGTGTCCGGGAACAGTGCCACTTGTCACAGGTAAATTTGTCTTGATGGACAAATGCTTTAATGGTACTATTGATATCGTAAAATAATTCCTTGATACAATGTTTATAAAAGAATATAATTACTGTAATAATTCCTTTCTATATTTCAATGTTAACTATGGGCCTGTTAGCAATAATTATATGAGGGGAATATATATGTATCTATATATATATATATATATATATATATTTTTTTTTTTTATATATATTTTCACAGAGAACTGTCAACAGCGTCATCTCGGGGGTGCAACAGTACCAAGCTGCTCTCCTTGACACACTAAGGGAGAGAATCAGAAGGGTGTTTGAAGAGAATCCAGAGACAACTGCTCAGCTCCAAGATGAGGCTTTGGCTACTTTTGATACATTCACGGATCCTTTCTCAACCACAGCATATGGACAGAATAAAACTATCCGGGAACTATTCAATCCAGTCAACCCAGAGGAAGTTGTGATGTCCCAGAAGATTTGTTGGGTAAAGCGTGGTCCTTCAAGGGTCATGGCCTTAAGAAACAAAAGTTTTTACTATGTGCCACTCATTCAAAGTCTCAAGCAGTTACTGACCAATTCTAGAATCTTCACAATGTTGACCACTGTACCACAAAGAAGTAGAGAGGGATTCTTGTATGATTTTACTGATGGAGTCCTTTTTACATCCCACCCCTTATATTCTCAAAGGCCAAATGCATTGCAAATACTATTGTACACCGATGAAATTGAAATATGTAACCCTTTAGGCCCCCATGCCTCTGCAAATAAATTATTGATGTTTTATTACACTTTAGGGAATATTGATCCAAAATTTAGGTCCAAGTTGGCTGCTATAAGACTCCTTGCTATTGCCAAGGCAAATGATATTTCTCAATGCGGTGTTGATGTTATACTAAAAAGAATCCTAAAAGATCTGACACTTCTTTACAATGGTGTTAGGATTGAAACCCCAAATGGTGAAATTGAGTTGTTTGGTGCGGTGATAGCCTTATGTGGAGATACACTTGCCCAACATGACCTTGCTGGGTTTAAACAAGGTGTTGGTTTTGCTTATAGCAAATGTAGACATTGTGAATGCTCCTTTGATGATATGCAAAGTATTTTTGAGGAGAATAAGTTTGCTGAAAGAACTTTGGAAAACCACATCAGGCAATGTCTTGAAATAGACACAGCAAGCACAGAAACATTGAAAGCATCCCTCAAAACCACTTACGGGATTAACAGAAGAAGCAGGCTAGTTGATTTTCCAGCATTTGACCTGATCAAACAAACTCCACAGGATATAATGCATGTAATTTTTGAAGGTGTTGCACCAATGGAAATAAAGCTTGTGTTAAAAAACCTGATTCTGTCAGGACAGATAGAATTAGATGAGATTAACTCAGCTATTATAAATTTTCCTTACTCACCTCTAGATATACGAGATAAGCCATGTCCTATTAGTGTCAGCACTTTAGCTGCTAATGACAATAAAATAAAACAGTCGTGGACAAATGTTAATACTTTTGAAAATACTACCTTTCATTTTGAATGATATGGACAGTGAGTATGTCAAATTTATTCTCAAATTAATTCAGATTGTTCAAATTATCCTTGCTCCTGTTATTTCATTAGAAACTGTATTGCGGCTCAGGCACATGATTGAGCAACATCTGCATCAGTTCAAAGAACTTTTTTCTGAATCCAATGTCATTCCCAAGCAGCATTACATGCTCCATCTACCTAGCCAAATCATATCTTTTGGTCCTTTAGTAAGAAGTATGTGTATGCGATTTGAAGCTAAGCATAGCTATTTTAAGCAGTGGGCTTCCAAGTTAAATTTCAAAAATGTATGTAAATCGCTTGCAAACCATAATCAGTTCCTTGAATGTTGTCAAAATGAAATAGGCACTGAGCATCCAATTTTTGCTAGTGAAAGAGAATCAGGGCCTGTCTCAGCTGTCAAAAATGTTGATTATGTTAAAAGAAAAGTCAAAGATTTTTTAGGCATAGAGGTCATGCAATCTGTTGTCTCTGTGAAATGGTACATCCTCAATGGAAATAAGTACATAAGTGGGAAATCTATGATTATTGTAGATGTAGATGGTGCTTTCCCAGTGTTCGGACTGATAAAAGATATCTTTGTGATAGATTCCTCTTTAGTTGCTTTTGAGTACCAACGTTATGAAACACTGAATCTGAATCCAGAGTTGCTGGCATATGAGGTGGCAGTTCCCAATGTTGCCCAGGCTACAGAATTTGTAAAAGAACTAATTGACTGCATTTCCTATTTTCCAGTTAGTTTCAAAGACAATACCTTTGTTCCAATAAAATACAGTCTTTGTGACATTATTGCCCACAGACAATAATCTGGAGGAACAATAAGTACTGTATGTATGGGTGTATCATACCATACACATCATGTATTGTGTTGGGTGAACCCAGTTTGCCTGTTTTCTGTTTGCTTTGCCAGTTTTGTGAACATCATCAGCTTGAAGTCAGAGAAATAAACTCTGTTTTTCAGATGCTTTTTGTGTGACTCTTGAATCAAGCAAGTTGAGTTTGTTACTGAATCTTAAAACAAGATTTATTTGAGGAGACTTTGGGTAAAAGATGTAATATATCTTATTTTAACAGTTATTTACCTCATTTTAAGATTCCCTGCCTATTTGAGACAAAAAAGACAAGGTTTGCTTGATATAAGATTGTAGTGTAAAGTTGAACACTTAAAATAAGAAATTAACTCTTAAAACAAGACAAATTATCTAACACTTCTAAATCTAAGTTTTTTTTTCTTGGTAAGAACCAAATAATTTGCAGTGTGGCCAATATGACGTCAGAACCATGTGGACAGTCCCAACATCAGCATGAGGGTGAGTCGATAATGACTGAATTTCGTTTTAGAGTGAACTATTCCTTTAAGCTGCCTGGGCAGCATTCACACCTGGGCTCACCTAGTCTTAGCAACCCACATGAAGACCAGTTGGATCAACGACCCACAAGTGGCCCTAACGACTCTGAAACTCAGAGCTCACAGGTGTCTTTTACGACTCTGTAAGGTCACACCCACACAGAGTTTAAAGGCCTGCCAACTCCCCTCCAGTTAGAACTGAGGAAGTCTCTTGGATGAGAGGTGAAACGTCTTCAAGAAACGGAAACAAGTCCAGTTGCCTACGATACAGCACTTAGAGTTACCATGACCTGGATGACTGAGAACCTTCATCAACTTCTTGGGGGTTGTCTTGCTTTTGCCTCTCCATTGCACCTGTTCTCACTTTCATTTGCACCAAAGCAGGTGAAATTGATTCACAATCACTTGTGCTTCCTAAATGGACAAATTGATAGCCCTGAAGTCTAACTGACTTGGTGTTATACTGTGATGATTAAGTGTTCCCTTAATTTTTTCGAGCAGTGTATGTCAGTGTGTACCAAGGTGGTAGACTGATAAACTGACCAACAGACTGACAGTCCCTTGAGCCACTCTGAATAGCTAAAAACTCAATTATAAAATGAACAAACAAAAACAAAATGTGGATCAGCAGTGAAAACGAGCCAAAAAGTCACTTCACCTTCTATCTGAAGGCAGCTCACTGGTTATCACTGATAGAGAGAACATTTATGGGATAACTTTCAAGAAAAGTGATTCAGAGTGCTCTGGCCTCTTGGCCTCCAGATGATAAGATTTACCTGATATTGTGATCCATTTCTTTATTTTTCAAGATACCTATATAAATCAAAAGACATTGTGAGTTTTGTGCATTATGAAAAAAAAATAAACATAAGCAGAGAGAAAAGGGAAGGGGCAGGGGTGAAATGAGAGTGAGTGGAGAGAAAAAGAGCTTCTTTCTCTAATTCCACAGACCATTAAATTATAATTCCAATGCCTGATATATTTATGCATTGAAACATTATGGTCGCCTACCCAACCAATTGCTATGCAGACTGAGCTCTTGCTGTCCACACACCCTGCTTCATGGGCACAATGTAGAAAGATTCCTGAAAATACACCCCACTTAACTTCACAAGGCTAGTAAGGGAATTTTTAAGTTCAGAAGATGTAAGAAAGTTTGAGATTCTCATGTGCTGAAATAGCAATCTGGTAAATTGAAAAAATGTCATTTTGAAAATTACTACAGTATGGATGTATGATAGTAGCTGTTATACTGCACTTTCTGCTCACGCAATACATTTTCATATTCTTAACCAAATCTATTTACACTGGGTGTTAGGTGGTGATCTCTAGTGGCCAAAGTAATTATTTCGGCAGCATATGAGGTAGCCAGGTACAAAGTACAAAGAGCGACAAGTCTGCATAGACCCAGATGGTTGGCTCTAAAAAGCACAAACCATTCACCCAGGAAACCACTATTCGTGCTCAGTATGAAGGCGAAAGTCAACAGTGAGATCTTTTAACTTACTGGTGTAGTGAAGTGCCATCATGTACATTACATAACTAAAGTTATGTTCGTAGTTAATGTATGTTCTTAACTGAGGTTATATAAGTAATGTAGTTATTTTAAGCCAAACCACACTGTTTTCCTAAACACAACCAAATAGGTTTCCCAGTCCTAAAAAAGTTGTTTTGTTGCATAAACCTACGATATAACGTTACATAGTTGAATTCAACAGAGTGTAGTCACATGGACAGCGACCTGAGGGGGCCATGAGGGAGGTTTACTTGGTCTGCAATGGTTTTTGGGCGGGTGGTGTATGTCAAGTACCATCCACACGAATGCCCAGACCCAAGGTTTCTCAGCAGAACATTGCTGTTTAACAACGATGATCAACTTTAACTGTTAGTCCTGATATTTTCGTTGGTTGTTGTACAGACCTAGGCCTAACTATCACTGCTTCAGTATAATTTGTCATAAAGTGCATTGGCAGATTAAGTTTGTAGAGGTTATTACAGTATAACATAATTAATGTTCAAATTAAAGATCTGACTTAAAAATGTTCTAATGTGTTATTAAAGGAATTTTCATCATTATCGACTCACCCTCATGCTGATGAGAAGTCCGGTGTAGTTTCTTATTCCTCAAAGTGCAGCTGGAGACCCGTGGGGGTACCCTCCTGCAGCAAAAATCCATATAACAGGCATCAATGGTGTCCGAGAGGAAAAGGTCCATAAAACTACACAAAAACGTTGTAATATTCCTCCATACTGCTCGTCCGCCGCAATCCAAGTGTCCTGAAGTGGCGACATCCAGAGTTTACTTGAAACAACGTCATTTAGTACATTTTTATAGCCTAAACAGTCACTATACTATATTTGCCTGGAGGCACGCTCCTGCGTGCACGCAAGTCTCCCTCACAGCACTACGGAAGCCACGCCAGACAAGATCAAGGAGAACTTGCGATAGATACACACCGGTATTTACATCCAGCTGTGAGCGACCGAGCGACACACAAACACAAGAGGGATCTGCCTGCACTAGTGATTTAAAACTTTGAAACTCACAGCAGGATGTAAATACCGGTGCGTATCTATCACGAGTTCTGTTGATCTTGTCTGGCGCGGCTTCCGTAGTGCAATCGGCTGTGAGGGAGACTCGTGTGCTCGCGGGTGCGTGCCTCCAGACAAATATAGTATAGTAATATAGGTAATGTTGTCACCTGTGTCTGTTTGCTGTTTTTGTTTTTTTGGTTTGTTTTTTGGTTTGTCAGCAGGATTACACAAAAACTAGTTAATGGAATTCCACTTAACTTGGACAGAGGATTGGTTTTGGCCCAGAATAGAATAGAGTTAATGGGGTTTGTATTCAAGCAGAATAGACCCCATTAACTTTTGGTACAGATTGGCATACAACGTTGCAAGATTTTTTTCCACATTTTTGTTCATTTTGAATTTGAATGTATCCTGATGAAAAAAAACAGCTGTATTTAGGTGGCTGGTATGTATGAGTGTATGAGTAACTACAAAAGGGGTCTGTTGAACCTAGGTGGAGGTTTGTGTTCTACTGAGGGCCATCCTAGTTTAATTTCATTATTTAGTATTAGTATTCTACTGCTACTGTTAAAAGATTCAAAATACCATGCCTATAAAGCCAACTGAATTGAATTAATTTCAACTGAACTGAATTGAGAGTGTGCTCTAAGTTCATGTCACACAATCCATCACTGGCAGCTCTTCTTGCAGGTGGATCACTGCAGGTTATGGTTGCGCTCCCTTAGCATTGTTGGAGCTTGATGTATGTGCTGTCGACTGGCAGTAAATGAAACAGCAGCTACAGCAGCCATCCTTCCTTCCACTTCTACTACCTGTCTCTACTCCTATGCCCTCCTGCTCTCTCCACCTCTGTTTCCTCTCTGTCTAGTTCGTCTCCTCCTGTTCTTTCTCCTTATCTACAAAAGTAATTTAATAATGTAGACAAACTGAAAAAAATTCTCCAGTGATTCTTATCTTTCTGCCGACTTTGAAAGAACAATCTTGGTACAAAACAAATTATTAATTTTCCCACATTAAACTTTTTCCCAATATAAGGCCCGACAAAGTGGACAAAGGATCTTTTGATTATCTGCAAGTCTGGGGGATTTTTTGATGACTTCCTTAAATAATGGAGGATAATGGGGCTAATGTGGGAGCTGTGTCAGTCCCAAGAGTAGGCCCACATTGTCTGGTAATGTCAGGTGAGATATACCGATCCAGACTCAAACCTCCCGAACTGCTTGCAGTCGTCGGGGCCGCCACTATAATATCTAACGAGTTTCATCTATCTGCTAACAGCTATTAAAACTAGAAGTTAAAATCTAACTCCAGTTCTTGCTGAAGAATAGACAATCCAAATTGACCGTGTCTCTTAAACATTTTCTCATCTAGACTTGTTTCTTCTGGTTTTGTTTTTTCTCACTGCAAAGTATTAATGTTGTTTCAGCAAGTTGTTGTACCACAGTCTCCATTTGTTTACATTTGCCTCTCCATGAGAACAGGTGAGAAAGATCAAGTGAGGTGCTACATTGCCCCCTTCTGACAGTCTTAACAATATTCTATAGTGTGTGATGCAGCATTATTTTCAAGTCCTGCAGTGTGTGCAAGGTTGAGATTAGAGATAAGAACATCTGTGAAGATGTTATCTGACATGCATGATGCAAACATTTAGGATTTTAAAGCTTATGTAGTGTGAACCCGTCCAAAGTGAATTAGTCACCCACTTATTGGAGAATCTGTGGTTATTGATCCTTTTGAGCTGGGGGTGCCTTGTATGCTAGCCTCTGCCACAAGTGTATGAATGTGCGTGTAAATGGGTGAATGCTGACTTGTGTTGTAAAGCACTTGAGTGGTCAATAACACTAAAAAAATGCTATATAAATACAGTCCATTTAGGGCGCACTCACACTTGGCCCAGTTGCTCCATACTGTGCTGAAGCATGATTGTCCATCCTCCTCAGTCCCCCGCTGGCCTGCACTCACTCACGCAACTGGGCCTGAGCACAGTTACCTCTTGTACATACATCATCACGTCGTAGCGCGGTCACATCACAATGGAGAACAATATAGAGACCATGACTACTTTACTGACTTTTTGTGTTTGGTCATAGATGGTCCTTTTGCATTCCTGGATTTCTTGATTATGCAAAGCGGCATAATACACATGATTATACTTCACCCACGTATCATACTTCGTCCACGTTACGCAGTCCAGCTTGTACTGCACCGTGCCAAAGCACACCTCTTCCAACTGTGCCAGGACCAAGGAAGAGTACCGTCAAACGTGCTTGGGCATGGTACAGATTGCCTAGTGTGAGTGCACCCTTAGTCCACAATATAAAATTTCTTGTTTGTATCAACCAAATTAATTCTCATAGCTGGGAAGATGCTGGTTTCAACTGTTGTTTCAACAACTTCAATAACAATGAGGAAGTAAATATGTTTATACACTGGTTTAGGAAAAGTTGCGAGAAGAGCATATTCACCCAAAATATAAATAATTACATTCTAATCAAAGGCAAAATCCTTGGTTTTCGAGGGTAATCCACAAATGAGTTTGCACCAAACTTAAGAAGTTTTGTAAGAGTCCCTACCTAAACACATTTGCATGACAGTATTCAGTTATCAGTACATCAGTATCATAGAGCCCCCTGGTGGCAGCAGGAAATCACATTTTTCAAAGTTAATGTACTCCTCCTACTGTAGCTGGATGACCACATCCACCTCAAACATGGTGAGAAAACACATAAGACCTTGGTGATGCTGTATTGTGAAGATTGAGTTTTTTGTTGAAGGGCGTGGGCATGGTATGCGTAGATCGATGCGTTGCCATGATACAGGAGACTGCTAGAAACTCCACTGTTCATAGCCGTGTCTGCCCCAAACATCACACGTTTGATATGACGCCTGCCCTAAAGTCATTTGCATGTCAATATTCAGTTACAGTCATAGACCCACCTAGTGGCAACAGGAAATGACATGTTTATATTTCTATATAGTCTTCCTAGCAGGCTGACCAGATCCACCTGAAATGTGCTTAGAAAATCTTTAAGGCTGTAATGATGTGTTATGGTGAACATTGTAACATCTCATTGGATCCCATTGCTTTGGCAACATTTGAGTTGCCATGAAAGAGGAAGGTGGTGCAATGTGACTGTACATAGTCCAATCTTTCCAAAATTTGTCATGATTGATCACAGTCCCGGCCATAACAAATCTACATGCAAATTGGGAGGTATACACATTACACCACTTCTGGAAACAGGAAGTAAGTCTTTTGTGGCAAGAGTTATGTGAATTATTTGATTTACGTGAAAGATGTGGTCTACCCATCATATATTTGAACATAACACGTAAATAGTGAGTGTTCTCTAGTGCCACATATTGGACACAGGAAATCACATTGAACTCCTTTGCACAGTGTCCAAAACACATGACAATTCAGAGGCGTGTTAAACAGACCACAGCTGCAGCTCACCCAGACTCGCGGAGGTGCGAGGGCCCATTCAACACTGCTTGCAGTTTTTATTATTATTATTACTATAATAATAATAATTGTTGTTGTTGTTGTAGTAAGGGATGGGTTTATCCAAGGCTGTACTATATTAAAATGCTTCATGTCATGTGTTTCCTATTTTACTTTATCACTCACGTGTTGTCTCATTTCAGGTTCCCTCACTTCCTGCCCTCCTGTGTTTCCTACTTGTGTGACTACCTGCCCCACCTGTGTCTCCACTTCTCTAGAGTATTTTGTCTGTGTTCCCTCCCCTCTGTGTCAGTTCATCTTGTTATTGTTGATTTTTCTCTTTAAATGTTGAGTTTCATCCAATACTGGAGTGAGGCAGGTTCTAGTCATGCCTGGGTTCACTACTATTCAGATGCTAATTAGAGTCATTCGGATTTAACAGGGTGTAAAGAGTCATTAACTGTTGGATATTAGTGAGGTTTGTAGGAGTTTACGGGGCAGAAATTCATGTAGTGCAGGTTGTTAGATCTTCAGGTCAGGTCCCAGATCTTTTTTCTTCCATGCTTCATCATTGCAGCCCCCTTTACATAAACCACAAACCTGGCAACCCTTCATAGATCTTAACTGTAACCCTGTAAAGTTTAAATAACAAGGTTGTTTGATATCTGTAATAATAATTTAGCATTCACAATGGTCAATTTCACATTTTCGTACTATCCATACCCAAATCTACAATAATGCCTTCAGCATTATGAAGTTAATCTTTGATTAAAAATCTAACTGAGATGAGCAAAACATTCAGTTTGGAAGATTCACAGCATCTCTCTCTGAAGACATTCAGACCTCTTAAGAATAAGTCCAAGAACTCTGTCCCATTCTCTGCTCCTCATTCTGATGGTGGTGTTGGGGGCATTATTGAGGGGTGGTGTAGCATTTATCCTTTTGTATAGTGAGGCAACAATAATTGTATCTGGTGGTTTCAATTGTTGTTTCAATGACTTCAATAATAATGATGAAGTGATTATGTTTATTCACTGGTTTAGGAAAAGTTCAGAGAAAGTTGCCCTCTAAACACAATTTCATCCCAGCTGTCTCACAAGGAGATTTGTGTAAGTTGAGATATTGAACATGATCATACCATGTCAACAGCCCCATAGTGCTCAGGAATGGATGAAGGACTCTTTGCTGTGTTGGGTCTCAGAACTTCAGTGGGGGTTCCAGTTTTCTCTAGGTGAAGAAGATTTGACAGAAATGTGAGTGTCAGCTGTCAAGTGTGACGTTATTCCATTTAAATAACTCAATTAGAAATGCTCCAATGTCATTAATATTGTGGGTTTTACAAAATCTGCAAAGCATACCCATTTCTTAAATTTGGCAGACTGCGCTCCTGTCCTGGTTGTAGAGATGATTTTGTGGTGGCTTGAATGTCTTCAAATCCCTCACCTCATTTATAAGACTTGGCAGCTCTGAGAATACTTTGCAGAAAATAAAATAGTTTCAGTGTCACCAAACACCAAACATTGACATAAGCATATTCATGTATATTCCAACAAAAAGGCAGGAACTGAACTTGAAGAAGGGAGAGGGTTTATCTTAGTCTTGAATTGTCCCTTTTCAACTCCTTGATTGTATTGTTTTTTAACTGTGAAGCTGTGTGTAAAAAAGGGTATCAGCGGCTGTTTTGTTTGAGGAAATTGAGTCGCTTCCACATTGACAAATCCATCATGACACTCTTTTACCATGCTTTTTGAATCAGTTCTATTATTTGCACTAGCAGCCTGGTTTGGGAACCTCTCTTTGAAAAATAAAAGCTCACTCAACCAAATAGTAAAGTGGTCTAGCAGGCTGATTGGTGAGCCACAGCTCAACGTGGAGACCTTGTATACAAAACAGCTACAGCGCATATGTGGTTCAATTTTAAATGACAGTTCCCATCCATTGCACACTGAGTTTCAGCTTCTCCCCTCTGAGCGCAGGTTTACAATCCCTAGGTGTAGAACAAAAAGACACAAAAACAGTTTTGTTCCTGCAGCCATTACAGTGAGGAATAAGTCATGGCTATATGTTGTACAGGTAATTATTTATTGCTGCTTTTATTTATCTACCCATTGCTGTATTTATTTTATTTACTTACTTATTTCTTTCTTTTTTTTTTTTTTTACCCATTATGTATGTTTTTACAACCTAAACATTTTTTATTGATTCATTTTGTTTTATTGTCTTTTTACTATTAGTATCATTTCAATATCTTAGTATGATCTGGACCTGTAAGAACTTTTTAATTTGCCATTTTTAATTTCCACTGTCCTAAGTTGGATGATGTGTGATATGTGCCTCTATGTTTTTCCCATATGTGTGTATGAGGACTCTACTGCAAACAAAATCTACCTCTGGGTACTAATAAAGTAACTTGAACTTGAACTTGACTTGTATAGCTGGCCAAGTCCAACTGAGACTGTAGTTGGGATGAGAGAGTCTGGTCTATCTCACTGTCTGACTCGCTGGCATGACCTGAAAAGACAACATTTTCAGCAGTCTTACCACCAAGTACATCTACAGTACAAACAGCCATGCTTTAAAAATGGATGTTTTCCCAATGAAGAGATTCCACTGGGATGGGAGGATGTGAACCATTTTGAAAGCATTGATGATGTCTGCTTTGGAAAGCCACACGCCCTGGCCTGCTAGCTTTATTAATTTAATGGCATTATCGATGGTGGTGTAGTGGAGAAGGGCTCAGGTGGGATGAGGCTATTAATGCTGGAGCAAGGGACAAATCGAAATTTAATCTTTTCTTCCCCCAGTATTTCCTTGTGGCTACACCTATTGGGCTTGTATGAAATACCAGGAAGGGAAAAGACTGAAATGGACCGATAACGTAAACCTTGTTGACCTCTTTCTTTAATAACTGGAAAATTGTATTGGGATCTTTCACAGCCGACTGTGGATTTTTTGCTATGTATGTAACTGTGGGGGAAAAGAGGACCCTGACCCAAAATCCTTGGGAAAGACCAGTGAGGAGATGATCAAAGAACTGGGTGAAAGAACAGTTCTGGTGCTAGACAATTTATATATAGTGGTTTAAAGGGATGATATGTCAGAATGTTTTTGAACCATGACAGCTGGGGTTTCCACGATGGAATGCTTGTCAGAGATAGGCTGAGGATGGGTCCGGAAAGGCGTCCTGGTTGTCGTAGGCTGGAACAGTACAGCCAGGCAGAGGGAAGCGGTGTGGCCTGGATTTCAGCAGGTGTTGCACAAAATGATATTATATTATTATGGGAGAGAGAGGTGTTCACCTCTTCGGCTGAGGCGCTTTGGAAGGGGCTGGATTGGTTATTTGCGGCCCCAGGTAGGCACGGTGGGGGAAGGGGCTGAAGGGGTCCCCTGATGGATTGTGGCATATGACTTGGTTCACCAACTGTTGGCACTGGTCGAGAGGAAGGCCTGGGGCTGCCGAGATACAGTGGTCTTTGAGTTGAGACGGGAGGAAATCGGTCTTGTTGAATGGAGGATTAGCATGTAGCGCTAGGCGAGTGCCTTTATGCCGGCCACTAGAGGAAATGGATGTAATCTCCGGCAGCATATCGGTGCAGGGATCCAGATCCTCCAGAAGAGGATCATGACCAGAGTCGGAGAGTATGCCATTTGCACGAATGCCTGGAATGACATCTGACAGCAGAGACATGATTGGCTGATAATGTTCGTGGCAGAATCTGGTTTGTTAAATGGAGAGGGAGTACATGAAACGCCCCTAGTCAGGTGAATGGGGGAAGCAGGAAGAGAGGTGAATGAAAATATAGTCTTCCTGATTGTACTTAGACTGAGCTTCATTTTGATGGTACTGGGTCTTGTAATAGGGTGAATGGTGTCTCTGTCACAGCTTATAGCTTGATATTACTTAAATGAGTGGGTATGAACATACTATGTCTGACAAATTGTTACAGACATATAAGGGTCCAATCGCACAAGATGCCAATTTCTACATAATGTTGCCTTAACATTACTCAGATGCCACATATTAGACATTGGTTATGACAATAGCCCAAATAGATGAATGAAAAATAGAGAAAAACTTGACCATCGGCCACATTTCAAGTGATAAAGTGGTGAAGTATTTTGTAATATATTATTGTTGCTGTCCTACTTAGTATCATCACGAACTGCTTCAATCATCACAGAAACATTAATTAATAAGAAGTTTAAAAAATACAAATTTGCGTTTTTGTTTCTCTCCAAGTAGGCTATTCAAGATTATTTCATTAATCGGCTGGCAACAAAGCGCCAACTAAGCCTAATGTTACAGGTCACTCAAAATTACAATAAAAATTATCAATAAAAAATAATAATAATAATCATAATATTTGGGGTCTTCCAGAGAACATATTGGGCCCCTGTACACAAAGCTTGCATTGAAACCAACTGAAAGTTGTGCATATTGAGGGACACACCACTGCAGTAATGGCGAGTTGTCTACTTCCCCAGATTCATATATATCTATAACAGGTCTGTTTCCATGGAACCTGCCACGTTTGTCACAGTCAGCGACTCCAGTACTTTTCCACTCACCTCACCTCTGCTCCTACCTGCCAGCCAGCCACACCCACCTCGTTGCCTGATTCACCCCACCTGGACCTCAGCTGCAGCTCATCTGCAATCAGCCAGTATAAAGACTCCTCTGGCTCACTTATTCAGTGCCAGATTGTTCTTTGTCTTTTCCTTTTCCTCGGACGGATTTCCCGGATTCGACCCTGCTTTGCCTGACTTCCCTGCCTCGTCTCTGCCCTGGTAAAGATCTTTGCTTTCTGTTCCCGACCACAATTTTCGCCTGTGTCCTGCCAGTTTCCTGGTTGCCTGTTTTCGCCTCGGCTAAGCTACAGGAGGCTCCAGCTAAAACTCTGGTGGGTTTCTTCTCTGTTAAGATATTCCCTCCCCGCTCACCGGGTCTGCTCTGGAGGATAGATTCACTTGGCTGGTTTTCCTGCTAGAGGATTATTTCCTGTGTTTCCTGCCTGCCTGCTGGTCTTGTGAGTTAAGACTTTCTACGAACTGTTCCCGGTGTGTCCTGCAATTGGGTCCAAACCCGAGCAGTTACAACATTTCTACAGATACCCAGAATGGACAAGTAAAAAACTGTGTCTAAAGAGAGTCATTTGCCTTCAATATGTTACCTGAAGGGTTTTTCTACATGCTTGGAAAGTGAGGGGGGAGTAGTTGGCTTGCCTGCAACCTCACAGCCAGATGCTTATATATCCTACACACTGGTCTTTTAAGTATTATGCTGAATGTCTTCTCCAACAGCGACATTGTGTCTGTAATATGAAGCTCTTCCCGTCTGTCTCTTCCTCCTTCTCTCCCCATGCTTTCCCTTTTATCTTCCTCCTCAAGTTTCTAAGCTCTTAATCAGCCATTTCTCTTCCTTTGATTTATTCTTAGCATCGTCACTGGTCGGTTAGTTGATTGCGTGTGTGTGTGTGTGTGTGTGTGTGTGTGTGTGTTTTCTAAAATTGGCATGGCAATAAAAAACAGAAACTCAATTAATTTAAGCCTTTTTAATTAGACCTCAGCCTTGGTTTTACTGTTGTTTCAATCTTTCCCCTTCTTATAACAGCACTCATGTTTCAGCTTTATTCTAATGAGCACTCACTCACTTGCTCTCACTCAGGTTCTCTCTCTGCCCTTTTGTTGCTTTGACATTCCTCAGCTGTCAGCATCTGAGCAGGTTTTTCACTTGACATGTCCAAGCCCTAAAAGGAAAAGAAGCCGATGAAAATCTTTTACAGGATCCCAATTCACGTTTTCCTCTGCAGGTAACATGTTATAGTAACTTTATATGTCTGTACAAGGAGTCAAAGGCCCTCCCACAGGCGTCAGTTGTAGGGTGATCAAGCATCTTTCAATTTTGATTTAAACTGAGGGACTTCTCCCCCAGCCTGGCTCTTGATGGAAATCCCTCCTTTACATACACTCCTTGAGGACACCAAAGAGGAATTAGTGACAAATGGCAGGACGAACTAAGAATCTGATCAACTGTCAATACATCTGATACTCCAGACATGACCCAGAATACACAGGAAGGTGTGAACTTAACATGTTAATTTAATTTGGTGCAGAAACAGTAAGAACTGAACTAACTAGAACTACCCATTCATCCAGATATAAGATTTGAGTTGAAGTGATACTCTGATCTTCAGAGTGCAGTCATGTCTATGTATATGTTAATGTTTAACCCCCACTTACCATGCAGTTTTACCCCCACAAGGAGAAAACAAAGGAATATCCTTTCAAGACCAAAACAACCATTCATTTTGTATTACTACTTCATTTGGTCATTCATATAAATATAACTATGGACACATACATGGATATATTTAATGTATGTGACATGATTGCTATTGACAGCGTTTATACCTGGATTAACATATCATATCAAACTTATCGTTATATTGTTAAAATGCGCTGGAAAATGTTCAAAAAGTGCTGCTCTACACACGGAAAACATTTCACCAAATTTTGTATTAAACACAAATAATATAAGCAGCAACACTTTGCACTTTTTACCTAAACATTAAAATAATAACAGTTATGTAAAAAACAAGAACATGAAGACCATATTAAATGTACAACTTTGGCAGCGTGTGGCCATGAGAGGTAACTTAGGAAATTTTCAGAAGGGGGAGGGATGGACTAATATGAAACAAACCTGAACGTTCAACGTCGCTGCCCCTGTAGAAGACTGTTACTGACAGACTGACAGTATTTATCATCACACACGGTTATCATGATAATTAAAATTTGAATGATATGACTAACCTTCGGGGAATTTTACCATGATTATCATGATAACCGGTAATCCTTACATTCCTTGTGACAGATTTTGTTGGAGCGATGGCACCACCCCACTTTACACTCCTGGCTCATATTTGTTGTCCTCGAGACACCTATTGTAGCAGGAACTATCACAGAAGCAGTTTTTATATACTGTATGTCTATATGTTTGTCTGTGGACAGATGTGGTCAACATGATAACTCACAACTCTGCTAGATGCAGTCACAACACTTTACAAATATGTAGGTGAGATAAAAACAAAGACCATGTTTGAAGATGGATGTGGTCACATGTAACAATGTAATAATGACTACTGAGTAGTCATGGGTTGGAACATGATGGGTGTAACTGCTGGTGTGATCCCTTCGCAAGATGGTCTCTTGGACTTGGCTCTTGACCCTTCCCTGGTGGGGTCTGCATGGTGCCGTTTGGACCTCAGCTGCGACTGAAACAACTTGAAAGCAGAACTTAAATGAGAGAAACCTGTTAAACTTCTGTGTTCTGACACAATAAAAGTCAGGTCTGAAGAAACCTGCCAACCCTTAGAAGGGGCGTGTGAAACTGCCTGTAGAGAGAGAGACATGGAGACAGGCCAGCTCAGGGGTGGTGCATTGGAGCGAATGGGCCAAGAAGGCAAGAGGCAGCCCGACAGGACTAAGAAGGCCTACAGGAGAATCAATGCTTTGCCTTCTATCTTCAGAGAAACCCCTTTCACTTTCGAAGAAGAACCAGGTGACACAAATACTTTTCCTGGGATGATTTGGGGAATGCTTTTGGATCAGTAGGAGTACGCTAAGAAGCCTCAAATCAAATCTAACCCTTCAACTAAGGCTCTTTATAATGTCTAACCACTTAAAATATTGCCCCTTTTGTGTCCCACAACTTTCAGCTGCTGAATGATTGCTTGATCAGTTTAATATATATGTCTTCCTTGAGTCAGTGTTCTTGAAACACATTTTCATCTGGTATACAGTGGTCTGCATAACAATACCTAAAAAATAATATTACTACAAGTACTCTTTTCTGTCCTCTCCATATCACGCCAGTTAGGCTGAAGCTCAGAGAGGCGCACTATTAAATCCAAAATTCAGAATCCACAAAAGAATCAACAACACAAGGCAGGCAAAATGCAGAAAAACAAAACCGGAGACATCCAAGAAACAAAAGCAAAACAAAGTACAAACCAAAAAGCAAAGAACAAATCAAAAGGCAAAGAACAAACCAGGAATATCACAAGGGATCAAAAGCCAGAAAACACACCACAGGAAGATGGGACAGGGAGACACAGGAACACAAGGGCAAACCAGAACAGAACAGCAGACTCAGGGATACTGAACAGACCAACTGACAAAGAGAGCAGGGAGCACACAGACTATATACACAAGGGAGGTAGGGATAATTGGAGACAGGTGAAACACATCAGGGAGGGGCAGACAACCACAAAGGTGGGAAAATGGACAAAGGGAGGAAGTAGAAAGTGAGACATGACACAGGAGGATATAACATCTGAATAAAACATGAAATAACAAAACCACAAACTATGACATTCTTACCAAAGTTTTTAACTCTGGACGAAACATGTTCGACAGATTAACGGATAAATGGCCTGAATTTCCATTATAAATAAAGTCTGGCAGTTGAAGGCTTTCTTCAGAGATGAGGATATCTGCTACTTTAAATCAAAAACTCAGTGATGTGTAGGGGAAGCTGCTGATTGAAGAGGAGGAATCCATGCAAGCCTACCTCCACTTTTTTCCCACCCCCTTGCTTGTAATCAACAAACTCCCAAACTGTCAAACCCCAAGCAACGACAAAACATAGAAATAAAAGCAGATAAAAAAATGATGTTGTGATACAGCTGGGATCAAGTTAATCCTTGTGTGGCGGATCAATGTTTTTATTGTTGGGAGATGATGGAAAAGTTATATTATCCCTGTGACCTCACACCGAAAATGTGCAAAGCACATCTTGTGTGTTGTCTCATTTTTTATGATAGATTTAGTGGCTATGCCTCAGAGCTTAATGTATCAGAGATTTGTCTCCAAACACAGAGGATTTTCTGTATTGATTCAAAAATGTGACTAAAATAATTTTGTAATTTTAGTGGAAATTGGTTTGTAGTTTGGCCTTGATGGAATTATCATATATTAATTCATTTGCTTTTTCAAGAGAACATTTTAATTAAAAAATTTAGGTTTTGTTTGTTCATGCCAGGCTTTACATTTGTTATAATGGTTTTAACAATGGTTCAAGTGCAAACATCTGCAGTGTCCAACAAAAGTGCATTTGAGCAATGTCTCTCCTTGCAAATATGAATGAGGGACCTGACCAGCTGCATTATGCTACAAATATGACCAATACTGTGTGTTTGTTTGTTTGTGTGTGTGTGTGTGTGTGTGTGTGTTTACATGTCACCACATCCCTAACGATGTCACAACCTCAGTGATAACAAGCTGTTAAAAGTGACATGCCATCAGTTGGCATAGCTCTAATGACAGAATAGCACTGTCTCTCTCTCTCTCTCTCTCTCTCTCTCTCTCTCTCTCTCTCTCTCTCTCTCTCTCTCTCAATTCAATTCAAAGGGGCTTTATTGGCATGAAAGTTTTAACAACAATGTTGCCAAAGCATCTGTCCAAACACTCGGACAGAACACAACAAATAACAGCATGAACACCAACACAACACCAAGATTGATTTACATTAATTATATATGCAGTATATACAGTGTATGTATATGTGTGTATATATCTATGTATGTATATATGTATGTCTCTCTCTCTCTCTCTCTCTCTCTCTCTCTCACACACTCACACACACACACACACACACACACACACACACACACAAGAGAAACATGGTGGATTTGACGCCTAATGGAGTGGTTTTGGGCCCTGGTAGGTTTATGCCCTCCTCTCAAACCACCATAACAGCCAGCGTTCACCTTTGATCAGGACCTAAAATGACAGTGCTGGCTCGGCTGACATGTCAGACAGCTGCCAATTAGATCAGCTCAGCCTCAGGCAACTGGATTACAGCCTTGCACCTACCCAGCTTGTTTTCCATACAGGCAGTGGTTTTACAGAGGTTTTTCCTGCCCACTCTAACCATGGTTTCTGCTGTTGGAGGAACAGATTTTTCCAAAACTTCTTGATAATTAATATTTATCATTGCCTTGTGGACAAGTGGGCTTGTACATGAATGAACATGCCTGTACATTTGAGATGTGTCACTTTTCAGGCCCTCCAATGCTCAGAAAATTATTACACACATATCACTCCAATGGGCAGATTTCCACATGGTGGACTTGGTCCATTTAGTACAGGACACTCACTAGTCTTCTGCCTCAAATGTGACTGCTGTCAGCAGCCACAGAAAACTAAAGTTACTGTACAGAGACATTGTGTGAATGTGTTTTGCAAGCAGTATGTCTTGTACCATCTATTTAGGTCATTTCTCACCATCATGACAGGAAACACTTAGAACACATCCAATCAGAGTTCATGTTTTGCAGAATTTTGAGGGTTACTGGGGTCACAAGTCCAAGTGCTAGGTGTATACAGTAGATTTATGCAACATCCCTCAAACAACTGTATAATACTACCACCACCATGCTTGGCAGTAGGCATGGTGTTCCTGGGGTTAAAGGCCTCACCTTCTCTCCTCCAAACATATTGCTGCTCATTGTGGCCAAACAACTAATTTTTTGTTTCATCTGACCATAGAGTTTTCCTCCAGAAGGGTTTTTATTTGTCCATGTGATTAGCAGCAAACTTCTTTTGAGCTTTAAGGTTTGTCTGGAGCAAGGGCTTTTTATCTTGCACGGCAGCCTCTCAGTTTTTTACAGTTGATGTAAAAACGCTTGACTGTGGACACTGTCACCTGTCTCCAGCAGCTTCTAATTCATTGCAGACTTCCTTTTTGGTGGTTTTTGGTTGACTCTTGTCCATCCTGACCAATTTTCACTCTGCAGCCAGTGATAGTTTGTGTTTTCTTCCTGGTTGTGGCAGTGACACAATTGTGCCATGCACGTTATACTTAAAGAACAGTTCTTTGCACAGCTGATCTTGGGACCTGTTATGGCATTGAAATGGCTCCACATGACTTGTTCAAATCAATAACCGACCAAAGGACCAAGAACTGACCAAAACGCTGCTTTTTAGGCTCTGGATATAGCCTTCACCTCTTTATTCATCCAGACCTTCTGGCTCGGGAGTGATCTTCATGCCTTTAAGATCACCACATCATCATCACATGTGCTGAAATATGATGTCACTGTAGAGGTATATTCTTGAAGACTGATTTTGTTATCCTGAGTGGCAGCATCTCTGAACATTTGCTGGTCTGTGCACTCAAGACAGTCCTGTAGGGTTGCTGTAGCTTCATCTGCCCTCACTGGTGGTGGTTTGATCCTCTTTATCTACTGGTTCACTAACAAGACCACACCACAGTTTACCATTAAGGTAGTTTATTTAAATTGGTAGAAGAGGGGGTTGTTTGATTAGGGAAAGGGGTCGAGGTTGGTGGATAAAGGAAAAGGGGGGGCAGAGGTTGGTGGATGAAGAAAGGAAGGGGTTGAGGTTGGTGGATGAAGGAAAGGGGTGGTTTGAGGTTGGTGGATGAAGAGGGGGGTTTGAGTAGGGTTGCGGATTGGCTGGACCATCTAGGAACCAGGGAGGCTGAGACTCAGAGTGGGGGTACATCTTGATGGGTGCACGAGGGGCAAGTCTCTCGCCAACAAGATCGACGAGGTCCGGCTGAGAATTATCTCTTGCCGGATGGACAGCTGTGTTGCCGTCGTCACAGAGACCTGGCTGGACGACAACATCCCGGACGCAGCGGCGGAGATAGCGGGGCGCTCTCTGCTCCGGGCGGATAGGTCCGCAGCTTCAGGGAAGAGCAGAGGCGGAGGTTTGGCGCTGTACGTACACAACGCCTGGTGTACAGCCACACGCACCGTCGGCACATTCTGCTCCCCTGACTTGGAATACCTGGCGGTGAAATGCCGACCGTTCAAGCTGGTCAGAGAACTCTCCTCCATTGTTATTGTGGCCGCCTACATCCCACCGCGGGCTAATGCTAAGCTAGCATTAGAGGAACTCTACTGCCTCATCAGCGGGCAGATGAACAATAACCCGGAGGCGGCTGTGATTGTGGCGGGAGACTTTAACCACGTTGAACTAAAGGCGGTGTTTCCCAAATTTTACAAGTACATCAACTTTCCCACCAGAGGCAATAACATTCTGGACCAGGTCTACTGCAACATCCCTGCTGCTTACAAGGCTGTAGCAGCTCCACACCTGGGCATGTCGGACCACATCTCAGTGGAGCTTATACCGGCCTACAAGCCACTGGCCTGCAGAACAAAGCCGACCACCAGGACAGTACAGGTTTGGACTGAGGAGGCCTCCTCTGCACTCCAGGACTGCTTTGAGCACACAGACTGGTCTGTGTTCAGCGAAGAGGCAGACCTGGAGGAGTATACATCATCTGTACTGGCCTATGTTCAGTTCTGCACTGACGCTGTCCTCCCAGTCAAGACCATCACTGTGTTTCCTAACCAGAAACCATGGCTGGACAGCACAGTGAGGTCCCTGCTGAAAGCCCGCGATACTGCCTACAGATCCGGAGACAGGCTGGCTTACAGCAGGGCCCGAGCAGAACTGAAGAAAGGAATCAAACAGGCCAAGCTCCGGTATAAGGACAAAGTTGAAGATCACTTCAACAACAACAACCCCCGGAGCATGTGGAAAGGCATCAGAACCATGACGGACTATAAGCCCAACACTCAGCTCGTCAGTCACGACTCCACCCTGCCTGACACCTTAAACAGCTTCTTTGCTCGCTTCGACACACCAGGCAGCAGAGAAGCTATACACCTATCCCGGCTGGAGGAGCAGCACCAGCCCCTTGTCCTGCAGCAGCACCAGGTGTCATCCACCCTGAGGAGGATCAACACCCGCAAAGCTGCGGGACCGGACATGGTGTCAGGTCGGACTCTGAGAACATGTGCCGACCAGCTGGCAGGAGTGTTCCTGGACATCTTCAACCTGTCCCTGCAGCTGTCCATGGTTCCTGAGTGTCTCAAGTCCTCCACCATCATACCGGTACCGAAGAAGACATCCCCCACCTGCCTCAATGATTACAGGCCTGTTGCTCTGACCCCTGTAATCATGAAGTGCTTTGAGCGGATTCTTCTCAGGCACATCAGAGGCCTCATCCCCACGGACCTAGACAGCCTTCAGTTCGCCTACAGAGGGAATCGGTCCACAGAGGATGCTGTCTCCATCACCCTGCACACGGCCCTGACCCACCTGCAGCAGCCCGACACCTACGTCAGGATGCTGTTTGTGGACTTTAGCTCAGCTTTCAACACCGTCATCCCAGACAAGCTGGCGCTGAAGCTACACGCCGTGGGTCTGCCTGCGTCACTGTGCCACTGGATCAGAGACTTCCTCACCAACAGGCCGCAGGTGGTGAGAATAGGGAACAAAACATCATCCCCTCTGGTCCTCAGCACGGGCACGCCACAGGGGTGTGTGCTCAGCCCAGCCCTCTTCACCCTGTTCACTCACGACTGTGCTGCCATCCACCCCACCAACACAGTCGTGAAGTTCGCGGACGACACTACAGTAGTGGGCCTCATCTCAGAGAACAGCGAGACCCACTACAGAGAGGAGATACACCAGCTCACACAGTGGTGTTCAGCCAACAACCTGGTGCTGAACACAGGGAAGACCAAGGAGGTCATTGTGGACTTCAGGAGGTCCAGGAAGACTGATCACGCCCCCCTCCTCATGGACGGAGAAGTGGTGGAGCGTGTGGACAACATCAAGTTCCTGGGCCTCCACATCACATCTGACCTCTCCTGGTCCATGAACACCTGCCGCCTGGTGAAGAAGGCCCAACAAAGGCTCTTCTTCCTCAGGAAACTGAAATGGGCTGGACTCTCCTCTCGGTTGCTCGTGAACTTCTACAGAGCGACAATTGAAAGCATCCTCTGCCACAGTGTGACAGTGTGGTATGGCAGCTGCACGGCACAGGAAAGGAAACAACTGGCACGGGTGGTTAAAACTGCACAGGGCATCGTGGGCTCCCCCCTCCCTGACTTGGACTCTATATATGCAGGCCGAGTCAAGAAGAGGGCAAGAGCCATCGCCACGGACCCCAGCCACCCGGGCCACACTGTTTGTACCGCTTCCATCGGGAAAGCGGTACAGGAACATCCGCACCACCACCAATAGACTGAGGGACAGCTTCTTCCCCAGAGCTGTCAAAGCTATCACCCCCTGCACTGCAGGAAAATAGACTATAAGCTGCTGCACACTGCACTTTGTCCAACAGACTATTTAACTGCACCTTAGTGTATATATTACCACCCAACCGCACCAAATGTATATATATATATATACAAACATATGTATATACACATACAGTTCCTATGTACATACTCTTTTATTATATTTATACATATTCTATTTTTTTTGTTGCATGCTCTTTCTTATTTTACTATTTTATTATCTTATTACACGGGGGTTGCAATGAAAATTTCATTGACATGTTAATGTCCAATGACAATAAAGGCAATCTTGAATCTCTTGGTCGGCGTGGCTTCATCATCCCCCATAAGGTATTACTGGGTTAGACAGAAATGTGCTTGATGGATATCGCTTGAGGTGGCTGTGGATGTGGCTGTTGTAGGCTTGGGAGGACCAGCAGCCGAGGACTTTTTCATGCCCCCAAAGAAGTACAGCGATTATGACCGGATAAAGTTCATGGAGGGCGGAGGAAGGGGAGAGTGAGGACAGTTTTGAGAACCGTATGGGCGTATGTGATGAAGCTGGTTATTGTTACGATGTCGATGGAGGGGAAAGGGAGGTTGTGAAGGGTATGGAATGACTTGAAACTGCACCATACCGGTGCAGTAAGATGAAAGGGTATTGGTTTAGTAAAGAGAGGAAGTGGCACCATATTCGTGCTCATTTACAGGAGTGGTTGACATTTACATTTAGGGCATTTAGCAGACGGTTTTGTCCAAAGTGACTTACGGTAATTCATACACTGATGCCCCCCTTGCAAGGTGCTGACTAGCACATCAGGAGCAGTTTGGGGTTCAGTATCCAGCGACCTTCCGATAGCAAGACACTAGCTCTACCCCTGAGCCACACCCACCGTTGAAGGTGATGTAGACGTGGAAGCGTGGGTGGCAGGAATGGTAAGTGGGAGATAAAGGGTAGACATTGAGGGCTGGTGCGAGCGGGGAAGTCAGGGTGTCCGAGCAGGGAGAGGAGCCGGTGCTTAGTGCAGCGGAGGAGATACGGTGTAGCTTCCCAGTTGGGAGGGAGGCTTGGGAGGTAGGTGTGTTGGGGATGACGCGAGGAATTAGAGGGATGTGCTGGATCCTACACTAGATTTGACTGTTTACTTAATGTGCTGACTTGTTTGTGTCTGTGTACAACTACTCCATGTGCCTTTAAGGAAGAGGGAGTGGGATAGAAAAGGGGGAAGTTGGGAAAGACTGGCAGTGGATGAGCCCTGGCCTGTGGTGGCAGTGGCTGTGTGCATGGTGGTGTGGTTGGCAGTGGTTGCTAGAAATGGGTAACTTGGGGTAGCTGTGGGAGCTACGTTAGTGGGGGGAAAGGAAGACGGAAGAGGAGAGGAAAGGATGTTGGGATGGAGGGATGTGTTCAAGGGATGATTGTGCAGCCTGCGGTTACAGAAAGGAGAGGGATGAGGAAAAAAGGGGTGGGACAGGTGGGGAGAACACACGGGGTAGATATGACCTGGCCCTCTGTGGGGGCTGGAGGAGATCATGGCATTGCAGTGGGCTGCGCGGTGACGTCATTGGCGCGACTGACATCATTGGTGCGCCACAAAGTGTGTGGCGGCGGAGTGGAGGTGGAGGTGGAGGTATAACAGTTCTGAGGTCCTTTCTGATTAAAATCACCAGCTACAATGACAATTCCACCCAGCTGCTTAGTCATGTTGATGCTGATGACATCATACAACCCCTGCTGTGCATTTTTTTAGTTTGTCTCTAGGGGAATGTACACAGCAACAGTCAAAAACACTGGTGAACTTTCTGGGCAGATAATATGGTCGACATCTTATCATCTGAAATTTGACACTGTCCATCCACTTTAACTGAGCACCAAGCATTATTTATTTAGACACAGATCCCCCCTCCTCTCCCCTTACCGGAGTCTTCTGTCCTTAGCTCCAATGACGCCTCTCTTGATTCCAACCTTCTGCTAACTAAAGACAATAGTCTTTAATGAAATCCTTAAAAATACCGTCATCCACCAAACCTAAATGGCTTTCTTGAGCCCACTCAGTGGCTTGGATTTAGATGTGTTCCCTCCCTCCTGTCTCATAAGTCTCAAGCCAGACATTGCATTTTACACATGTTAACTTGACCTTTTGGATTTGCTTGCAGCTAAATCAGCCATCAGCCTCAGCTATGGCTACAGAGGTAGCAGCTGATCTTCCATAAGGTAGGATCTGAGCTCCCATAAAAGCAGTAAAATCATACATCTGTGGGGGTCGCTAATACATTACCAAAAACTATTATTGTAATCACCAATTAATTTTTCAATGTAATCAGTATTATTTACATAAATCATATATTTAGGTTAAAAGAAACATGTTACCTGCCATATTGTCCCCTGTTTGACAGTGACAATGACCACATAAGTCTCTTTCTATCTCAGGTGTGCACTGTCATACCTTCTCATATTTATATAACTGTTGTTGTCTCTCCTTCTCCCTCTCTCTCTCTCTGCTATTATTTATTTTATCTATCTCCACCCCACAATGTGGTTAGGGATAGTTATTTTAGAGAGCCTCATGAAGCTCAGATTATAACTCATACACATCATCAGAGTTCACTGACCCTAGTGGAGAAGCTTTACTAGTATGTCTAGGTTGTTCATATAGGGATGGGAAATACTGAAACTGCTCAACAAGATGCTGTCAAGAAAAAATGTCAAGCTGATGTTAAGAAAACCAAGAGCAGAATATTTTTGCCCAGAGGACAAAAAGATAGAAGTGGATTCACAAAGGGAGATTATCTGCACCCAAATAACATGTTAGCTTGACCTTTCAGATCCATTTAGCTCAAAAGAGCCTACAGCTACAGCAGTGAAGTGAGTCATAGACAGGAATATTATAAAGCCTTTTAATATCCTTGTCACAGAATTAAGTATTTCCCTCCTAGCCTCCCTCCTCCTGTGTGTGGTTGGCTGGATTTCAAAATCATGCTACAAGCTGTGCTGAAAAAGAACAATCTGCCAAAAGCTGAAGTGTTTTCCTAAAGATTGATGTTTTTGAGAGTTGTTTTGACATGGCCTTTTTATAATCAAACAGCCATGTTGTGAATACGGACTGCTGCAGAAAACTGATCCAGAGATCAATCAATTTCCTTATTGCATGTTCCTTTTTAAGTGATAATTACAAGTATAGTTTAACATTCATCTTCATGAGCAAGAAAGCTTTAACTTTAATCCAGTGCTGAGCTCATCCTGGAGTTCATCAAGATTCATAATTTACGGACTGAAATATACCTGTAAGGCAAAAAACACAGTGAAACACAGCAGACTTTTGACTTACACTAGTGAACTGAGGACAGTTGCCCCAGTAAGCGGAGAATTTAGTTGTATTAAGAAACCGATTGCAAGCTGAAAGCTGAAATCCTACCCCAAGAGACTGAGACAGTCTCAAATTAAAAACTCCAGAAGAAACATACAGTGCAGATACATACATTTATACATTCGCAGAGAAGGAATGTACAAAGCTTACAGTAAGTGTATGGAGCTATGAGGCCCATTATGCATTATGTAAACATGCTTAGTAATTATCTCTTCTCACTCTGGTTATGGTATGTTTAGGTGGTTTAGATAATATTGTATTTACAGGTTTCATTGCACATATCAATTGTTTTTTTAAGGTTAGTATTTCTTGTATTTTGTGGTCACATGCCATGTCAGTTGACCCCTCTGTTCATGTGTCTCAGCACTAGTTTATTGTCTGAAGAAGAGCCTCAGTCTGAAACATCACACATGGAGGTAATACATGCTCATGGGAGCATTAACTAATGTGCCGACATCCTTTTTGTACTTTTTCTTCTGTCCAGCACCTAGTGTTTAAGAATAACATAGACTATAATTCTCTAAGCTTTGACCTGGCCACTGCTAAACAGCAAGATTTTGTCACAACGTATAATCATACTTTACGATTTTCTGTGGTCCCTGGTGGGGAGGTGGCTGGTAAACATAAACTTTTTTCTTTTTTTATACTTTATTGTGTTCATTTCAGTTAATTTGACACTTGCTTTACATAATCACATAGTCTACATTTCTTTGAACACATTTTCGTTTTTGTTTTTTGTTTACAGTCTCCATCCCTATGTCCCCATCCCACCACCATTGTTAATAACAGTAATAATAATAATAACAATAAAATAAAAAAAGGACCTCTTGGGCTTTCTGTATACAATTGATTTCAATAAACAATTGATTACATTCATGAATGTATACATACAGAAAAAATAAGTAAATAATAATAATAAAAAATAACAATAATAACAATAACAATAACAATAAATAAATACATCCGTTAGAAATAAACAATATTATGTTTCACATAAACTTCTGGTTAGATTTTACCAATTGTTTAGCATGATTAGTATTGTGACTTGTTCTTATAAAAATAAAACGACAAAACGAACCTTAGCCACTGAGGGGCTGCTGTACAGGTACTTGAAGTAGTTGACACGTCATCTTCCGGGTCCAATGAATGAATGAAAACATGTGAGCGTCGTATGCAGTCACCAAACATTTATTCACGGTCTTGCGCTCTTAACAAATAAGCAATCTCCGCCGAACTGTGCAGACACTTACATTTACTCTGTAACTTGAATGCAAACTCAGAACAAAAAACCTCACATGTTCGCCACAACTCAATAAAAGATGAAGATGACGACGACGGCGACGGCGACGGTCAAAAACTGTGTGCTTCCACCGTCAGCAGCACACCTGCTGAGTAATTGCCTGCTGTGCTATTTCACAATTTCCTGCACACCACAGTACAGAGCACCACCTACTGTGGCTTCCAGTACTACACAAAAAATAAACACAAATGCACACATAAACCAAACAATGGCTCTAACAATTAGCATAAGTGAATAGCAATTTAGCTTTTGCAATACTGTGCGTAATTGTAGAACATTTGAAAATGCACTGTGCAGGTGGTATGCTGGAGTAAAAGGTACCCATCTGGGATACAGTGGGCATAGTGATGGAATTAATGAATTACTTTAACACTGACATGAGTTACAATTGTCGCATAATTTCATGTTTCATGTCGAAACATCATAATAAAAGTACAGCTGGCCAGGGACCCTCTTAGTTGGGTGCCCCACTCAATTTCCTACCTTACATAACTGTAAAGTCTACCCCTAAAAAATTTTAAGAGAGAGACAAAGTAAGTGGTAAGGCCTTGCATGCGTGGAGGTTCACCCACTTGATATGCGAACTCTGCACCTGCCGATGTGCTCCTTCCCACCCAGAGATCAATACATGACTGGGAGCAGAAGGCAAACTTTACCCCAGGCAAGTACATAATCAATAGCCATGTGGGTTCTCGCTAATTAAACTGCCACATTAATATATGTCTCACTGAAAGCTACCTCTGCACAAGAAGGGTGAAGATGGTGAGATCAGATTGGAAAGGGAAGGGAGGGGAAATGGCTGAAGAGAAAGAAATGGACCAAAGGGAGACAATTCCAGGAAAAGAAAAATGCAGATTTTTCTAATCTGATTAATAACTATATACCAAAATAGAGCTTGCGATGGGATCACACCACCCACAATGCCTGTCAACATGTTTCGACTACTCAATAGTCATTTCTACATTATTACATGAGTTTCTGTTTGTTGTGCGTGGGGGGAGCGTGCGCAGTGGGCAACATTATGGGGGAGGGACATTCTGCTGTGCGCTCTGCTGTGATTAGTTATACGTAAGCTTATGAGTTAACAGTTTGAGTGAGGCATGGAGACTGTATAACGTGTAACTTGTGTCGCAGTCACAGTCCCTCCTGACCGACATGCTGCCGAAGACTTATACTTATGAATATTATATTCCATTTCTGCCAAGTCTGTTCTGCTAGATGCCACTACATATTACACACTGGACCTTTTCACTCTTGAGCACAGATGAGTATTTGTTACCTCAACTAAGTAGTAGCATATATATACATATCTAGCATTAACTCACTATTTTGTTGTCTATTCTATCAAATCAATGGCAGATTCATGAAGCTTGTCAGAGTTGTGTAATTCAAAATGACGGTTATGTCTGCATTAATGTTTCTAAGAATTATAATATTGTGGCATATAAAAAATATTTACTGAAACTGCATTACCACACATGAGTAGTCAAACTTAGAATTTACTAAAAAGATATTAAGTGTAGATCTAGTTAAAATGGAAGTTATCACTATATTGACATGTATGAGTCAAATTAATGATTTCCAGAGAGAAACATGTCTTCACTTTGAGACTATTTTCACAGAGGATAACACAGGACTGATAGAGAGCTTCATTACATGGTGCAATCACAATCAGCTGAAGATCAATATCAGTAAAAACCAATGAGCTTGTGGATGACTACAGCTGTTTGTCAATAAGTTTACTGAGAGAAACAAAAAATTGTCAAATGCCTTGTATGTGTTCACATGTTTTGCCAATAAAGCTGATTCTGATACAAGAAGAAGCAATAAATTGTAAAACTTGGATGCTTCACACACATGGTGAACCCAGCAGCACAAAAGATCTATACACTCAGCACAGTTTCATGGTGGACACCTAAGATAATTCAGGGGCACAATCTCCTTTCCTATTCCTGATTTATAGTGTTGAATAATAGTCAGAAAAGTATTTTTGCAAAACATTACAATGACACAGTGAAGTTGACCTTTGACCTTCACTGATTTAAAATGTCATCACTTCATCATTTTATCCTATTTAGAGCTTGTCTTTGAGACCACCAAATTCTAAACAGCTTGTCCTTGAGTCCCAGTTTATTACAAATTGGAAGAAATTACCTCAAGGCGTTCCTGAGATATTGTCACGGTGTGATCAGTATCCCTTCCTGTGTTCCCCTGTTTGTCCTACTAATTATCCTTTTCCCTGTGAGTGTGTGTGGCAGAGGCATGGCTTCCCCAGCAGGCAGCACCAGGTGTCCCTCATCATCATCATCCCCTGGCAGTATAAGAACCCCGGCTTTCCATCCAATCCTCGCCAGAGTATTCAGTCTACCTACGTGGTATCACTTCTGCCTCAGCCTACTCTCGTGTGTTTTTTGCTCTTGTGCCTGCTAGCTTTGAAAGCTAATGTTTTTGTGTTTTTTGCCTGTCCCAGATCCTCATGTTTTTTCCCTGGTGCCTGTCTGCCTGTCCGCCTCCCACCTGCCTGTTCCCTCACCTAGCTTTTTGCTTTTTTTGGATCAAGACCACCACCACCCCCCCCCCAGCACGTGGAGTGGATTCCACGTGCTCGCCTTTTGTTCTCCTTCACGCCAATAAACTTTCATTGTTCATTTTTTGGAAACCTCTGTGTCCTTGTCTGCTTCTGTGTCCAGCCCTGTATTCCTGTGAATCGTAACAGAATACTCTGGCCCCCATGGACTCAGCGGACACTGACCCGAAGCCTCAGATGGACGCTCTTCGCCATGCGGTTTCCAGTCAGGGGATTCTGCTTGGACAACATGCCGGCGCGCTCCAGGAGATAATGGGAACCCTGCAGGGGCTCACTGCCAGCTTCACTCCCATGGAGGATCGGCTTCAACCTGCTCCGCCTGTGGCTCTTCCTCCCGCTCCCCTGCTTCCACATCAACAACCCAGAGAACCTTTTGTGCCCGCTCCTGAACGGTATGAGGGAAAGCTGGGGGAATGTGGGTCATTTCTATTGCAGTGCTTGTTGAGTGTTTGAGCAACAGCCAGCTATGTATTCTAGCGACAGAACGAGAATAGTTTCTAACGGGGGCTAGAGTTTGGGGAGCCGCTTTTTGGAATAGCTCAGGTAATGCTAATGCCACCTATCACCAGTTTGCTACTGAACTTAAGACAATGTTTGATTATCCTGTAAGCAGTAGCAACGTTAGTAATCGTCTGCTCAGCCTCAGTCAGGGTCCACTCAGTGTGGCAGAATTCTCAGTGGATTTTAGGACTCTGGCTATGAAGCTAGGTTGGGACAACAAGGCACTTCAGGGCATTTTCTTTAAAGGGCTTAACGATGTAGTTAAGGATAATTTGGTGGGAAGAGCTGAGGTGGGATCACTCCAGGAGCTTATATCTCTAGCCATTAAAGTAGATAACAGGCTCAGGGATAGGCGTAGGGAGAGATCTTGGCTCCAACCACTGAAACCCACCCACCAGCAGATCTGCCCTGAACTCAAGAGGCTTTCAGGGACCATTGGAAATCCTAGTTCTCGTCAAGCCACCGCTTCACCTGATGAAGTGGAACCCATGCAGCTGGGTAGACAGCGGCTCTCTCCAGCAGAAAGAAACATACGTTATCGAGAGCGCCTTTGCATCTACTGCGGAGAGGCTGGACATCAACTCTCCAACTGTCAGCTGCGGTTAAACACTGAGACTCACCAGTCGCAGACGGGGTTCAGGTGAGTCGTGCTATGGTGCCTGCCTTGCCCCGTAAACATCTTTATATCGAAGCTAGTATCCTCATTAATGGTAAGCCCCTTTCCTTGTTGGCCTTAGTTGACTCAGGTTCTGACTCCAACATCTTAGACCTTGAACTAGTCAACCAAGCTAAATTATCTGTTTCTCCGTTAGCTACTCCTCTGGCCGTAACCGATTTAAACGGAGACGTATTAGCTCACATTGACAGCCAGACTGAGGCCTTACCATTATTGGTGGCTGGTAACCACCGTGAACAGTTATCATTTCACGTAATGTCCTCTGCTAACGCTCCCCTAGTGCTAGGCCTTCCGTGGTTACAGAAGCATAATCCTGTGATTGATTGGGCAGCTGGAAAAATTACCAGCTGGAGTTCCTTCTGTCACTCTGTGTGCTTAACCTCTGCTCATCCGTGCAGTAGCAGTGTGCCTAGCTCGGCTCCACCAGAACCTCCTGATCTCACCTCAGTACCTCCAGAGTACCATGACCTAGCTGAGGTATTCAGTTCGGAGAAGGCTCTCTCCCTTCCCCCACACCATCCATACGACTGTGCAATTGGCCTGCTGCCGGGTGCTCCATCACCATCCAGTCGTCTGTACAACCTTTCTGCTCCGGAGGAAGAGTCTATGGAGAAGTACATCAATGAGTCCCTCAACTCGTACCCACCAGGACTGTACAGTGTTTTTCAAACAGCAAACCCTGGATTAATCCTGACATAAAGGCTCTCCTTAAGGAGAAAAAGAGGGCCTTTAGGTCAGGAAACAAGGAGGAGCTGAAGGCTGTGCAGAGGGAGCTGAGGAAAAAGATCAGAGTGGGGAAGAACAGCTACAGGAGGAAGATGGAGGACCAGTTGCAGCAGAGTAACATCAGTGGAGTCTGGAAAAGCCTTAAAACCATCTCAGGGCTGAGGAAACCAGACTCTCATGCTGCCGGGGATCAGACGTGGGTGAATGGCCTGAACCTATTCTTCAATAGGTTTGACCAGACACCCACCCCAGTCATCTCTGCTGCCCCCCACCTCTTCTACCCCCCCCTTTTCCTGCCCCATTCTCACCTCTACCTCCCTTTCTTCTGCATTCAGCTTGCAGACATCCCCCACTGCCCCCCCTGACATTCACCCACCTCCCCCACCCGACACTCAGCCCCCCTGCTCCAATCTGTCCCTCTCCACTATCCAGGTGAGGAACGAACTGAGGAAGATGAAGGTGAAGAAGGCCACAGGTCCAGACGGGATCAGCTCCAGGGTCCTCAAGTTCTGTGCAGACCAGCTGTGCAGGCTTGTAGAGTACATCTTCAACATGAGCCTTAAGCTGGGAAAAGTGCCACTGCTGTGGAAAACCTCCTGCGTGGTACCAGTACCAAAGATCCCTCACCCTAAGGACTTCAACAACTACAGACCAGTTGCTCTCACTTCACACCTGATGAAGACGCTGGAGCGGCTGGTCCTTGTCCATCTCCGCCCTCTGGTGGGTCCTTTTATGGACCCACTCCAGTTTGCCTACCAGCCTGGCATTGGAGTGGACGACGCCATCATCTTCCTCCTGGTCAGATCACTGTCCCACCTGGAGAAGCCTGGAAGCACTGTGAGGATCATGTTCTTTGATTTCTCCAGTGCTTTCAACACCATACAGTCTGTACTTTTGGGGGACAAGCTGGAGCTCACGGGGGTGGACCAACACCTCACGTCCTGGATCCTCGATTACCTCACCAACTGGCCACAGTATGTGAGGATTCGGGACTGTGTGTTGGACACAGTTGTCTGCAGTATGGGGGCCCCACAGGGAACAGTCCTGGCCCCTTTCCTGTTCACCCTGTATACTGCAGACTTCTCCCACCAATCACCCCACAGCCATCTACAAAAGTTCTCTGACGACTCTGCTATCATCGGCCTCATCAGGGACGGGGACGACAGAGCCTACAGAGAACTTATTAAGGACTTCGTAGACTGGTGCCAGCAGAACCACCTCCAGCTCAACGCCGGGAAGACCAAAGAGCTGGTGGAAAACGCAGGCGTAAACAACCCTGCACACAGGTGAACATCCTGGGAATGGACATTGAGATGGTGACATCTTACAAGTACCTGGGAGTTCACCTGAACAATAAACTGGACTGGACTGATCAAACTGCAGCAGCATACAAGAAAGGCCAAAGCAGACTCCATCTGCAGAGGAAGCTCAGGTCCTTTGGGGTGCAGGGGGCACTCCTGACAACTTTCTATGACTCTGTGGTGGCATCAGCCATTTTCTATGGTGTACTCTGCTGGAGCAGTAGCATCTCGGCAGCAGATAGGAAGAGACTTGATAAACCTATCAAGAAGGCCAGCTCCATCCTGGGATGCCCTCTTGACCCAGTGCAGGTGGTGGGAGAGAGCAGGATGATGGATAAGCTGTCATCGCTGCTGGTGAAGGAGTCCCACCCCCTGCAGGCCACTATCACCGCACTGGTCAGCTCCTTCAGCGATAGACTGATACACCCCAAGTGTGTGAAGGTGAGGTATCGCAGGTCCTTCCTTCCTGCTGCTGTTAGACTGTACAACCAGCACTGCTCCTAGTAGACCTCACATGTGCACTATGCCATAAAATACTCTACACATATCCCTTTACATTTTGGTTTGCACTAACTGGACAATTTTTAACCCTCTAGGCGCCAAAGTCGCATTATTGTGACAGGCAACATTGCTGAAAAAAAAGTTTGAAACCCGACACCAGCAGTCAGAGCGGCAGCGGCTGAGCGGCAGAGTGGGAGAGGAGAGAGCAGCGGAGCGGTGGCAGGAGCGTGCTGGACAGATCGAGAGACAGATAGCGATCTTTGTAATAAAAAACAAAATGCCCAGAGGACTTTACAGTGCGGATGAGGTGCTTGCACAGATCTTTGCTGATCGCGATTCAGAAGGGGACGATTTGCCCTCTGATGATGATCGCTCGTCAGAGACGAGTGACTGACGATGCTGCAGCTGCACACACTGTCACACAAGCAACACACACTGATCACGGTGAGAGTTTACTTCTATCAGATTCCTGTTCATTTACTCTGAGGATGAGAGGATGAAAAAAATCTATGAAAAAATGAAATGAAATGAAAAAAAATCTACTGTGTAAATATGTTCAGAATTCCGTTTTACTGAATTTTACCTGGTGATATACAAATTAGATTAGTAAATTTACTCCAATCAAACTCCTGTTCCTTTATTTTGAGGATGAGATGACAATATAATTTTTTTTTTTTTCTGTGTAAATATGTTCAAAAATCAGTTTTACTGAAAGTAATGTAATCCAATATGGCTGCCACCTGTTGACGTCACAATATGCAAATTAGATGAGTAAATTTACTCCCATCACAAACTTTAGGTCATTATGAATATTTTTCTCATTTACACGATGGATTTATCTCTCACCACTTCCAAGCTACAGCCTTTTGAAATCTTAAAATCCAAACGGAATATTTTCCTAAATAAACTCTGGCGCCTAGAGGGTTAATACCCATATTTATTATTTATTATTTGTAAATAAAGATACCACACTGTTTATAATTACACTGTTCATATTGTAAATACTATGTATATATGAGTCAATTCTATTTCTTATCTTCTTATTACATTGTCTATTTTTTACTTTTTATTATTGTTTATTGTAATTACTGTCCTTTGGCTGTTGTGACAGAGAAATTTCCCCATTTGCGGGACAAATAAAGGAATTCTGATTCTGAACTCAGGTATTATCCACCCATCATCATCTCCCCTGGGGTTTTTTTTCTTTGTGGGTAAAAAGGACAAGACACTCAGACTGTGCGTTGACTTTCGTGGGTTAAATAGCATAACAGTCAAGAGAAAATACCCTTCACCTCTCATTAACTCTGCTTTTGAGCCGCTACATGGAGCCACCATCTTCACAAAGGTAGACCTCAGAAATGCATACCACCTGGTCAGGATAAAGGAGGGAGATGAGTGGAAGATAGCATTCAACACACCACTGGGACACTTCGAGTATCTGGTTATGCCCTTCGGACTCACCAATGCACCTGCCATATTCCAAGCTCTGGTGAAAGACGTCCTCCGTGACATGCTCAACAGGTCAGTTTTTGTTTACCTCGATGACATTTTGATTTTTTTCCGGAACATTGATGAGCATGTTACTCATGTGCGCCAAGTTTTGCAAAGACTCAATGAAAATAAGTTGTATGTGAAGGCAGAAAAATGTGAGTTTCACTCATCCTCAGCTACTTGGCTATATTCTGGAGAGCGGACAGGTGAAGACCAATCCAGCAAAGGTGCAGGCCATGGTCGATTGGGAGACACCGACCACAAGGAAGCAGCTACAACGCTTCCTTGGCTTTGCTTATTTCTACAGGCGGTTTGTTCGCAACTATAGCCAAATTGCCTCCCCTTTAACCTGACTCACCTCTCTCTCTGTGCCTTTTGCATGGTCACCAGATGCTCAAGCTGCCTTCTTGGAACTTAAGAAATGTTTTTCCTTGGCACCCATTCTGATTCAACCTGACCCAGCCTTGCAGTTCATTGTGGAGGTGGACGCCTCTGACATTGGTGTAGGAGCCGTTCTGTCCCAGAGGTCCCCAGGTGATAATAAAGTTCACCCATGTGCCTTTTTCTCCCGCAAACTCTCACCTGCAGAGCGGAATTACGATGTGGGGAACCGCAAGCTGCTGGCAGTGAAGATGGCCCTCGAGGAATGGAGACACTGGCTAGAGGGAGCAGAGAAACCTTTCTTGGTATGGACTGATCATAAAAACCTATCTTATATTCAAACAGCTAAGAGATTAAACTCTCGTCAAGCCCTTTGTGCATTGTTTTTTGGAAGGTTTAATTTCTCCCTTACCTATCACCCTGGCAGCAAAAATATTAAGCCTGACGCTCTCCAGCGGGGACACACGTCCCGGTTCGCCTGTCACCCGGGGATTACTCGGACCGCTGAACTTATTCAGCGCCACTTCTGGTGGCCCAACCATGACCAAAGACATTAAGGATTTTGTGTTGGCGCCCGCAATAAGACCACCCATCGTCCACCCGCTGGCCTTCTCCGTCCGCTCCCGGCAGACCGTGGTCTCACATAGCTCTGGACTTCGTGACCGGTCTGCCCGCATCTCAAGGTAACACCACCATACTCACCATTGTGGACAGATTTTCCAAGTCTGTTCATTTTGTTGCCCTGCCTAAACTGCCTTCAGCCTCTGAAACAGCGGACCTTCTCGTCACCAATGTGTTCTGGATTCACGGCATCCCTCTGGACATTGTTTCGGACCGAGGTCCCTAGTTCACCTCTCAGGTATGGAAGGTTTTTTGTCGGGCACTGGGGGCTACTGTTAGTTTGTCTTCTGGATATCATCCTCAGTCCAATGGACAGACGGAGAGGGCCAACCAGGATCTGGAGGCAGCTTTAAGGTGCATCTGTGCTTGGAATCCTACTGCCTGGAGCACTAATCTCGCCTGAATTGAGTACGCCCACAATTCCCTGACCATCTCTGCTACAGGTATGTCACCATTCAAGTGCTGTTTGGGCTACTCACCCCCTCTATTCCCTAGCCAGGAGGAGGAGTTGGCTGTCCCCTCTGTCCAGGCTAATCTTCGGAGGATCAGGAGGATTTGGAGGGAGGCCAGAGCTTCCCTTCTGCATTCACGGGAACGTAATCAGCAAATCGCCGACCGCCGGAGGATTCCAGCGCCTGATTACATCCCGGGGCAAAGGGTCTGGCTCTGTTCTAAGGACATTCCGCTCAACGTTCCCTCCAAAAAGCTGGCCCCCCGATTCATCGGTCCATATGAAATTGACACCATCATTAACCCCTCTGCAGTCCATTTAAAACTCCCCTCGGCACTCAGGATTCATCCCACATTCCACGTATCCCATTTAAAACCGGTATCCAGTAGTGACTTATGCCCTCTGGCCGTCACCCCTCCACCCCCCCCACCTCATTGATGGCCATCCGGCCTACACTGGAAGATTCTGGACGTGCGGCGCAGGGGCAGGGGGTTCCAGTTCCTCATGGACTGGGAGGGCTACGGCCCTGGTGAGAAGAGCTGGATCTCCCGGTCCCTGATCCTGGACCCTGGTCTCCTCAAGGACTTCTATAGAGACCACCCGGGTAAACCAGGTAGACCGCCGGGAGTTGGTCCTTGAGGGGGGGTACTGTCACGGTGTGATCAGTATCCCTTCCTGTGTTCCCCTGTTTGTCCTACTAATTATCTTTTTCGCTGTGAGTGTGTTGCAGAGGCGTGGCTTCCCCGGCAGGCAGCACCAGGTGTCCCTCATCATCATCATCCCCTGGCAATCCTCGCCAGAGTATTCAGTCTACCTACGTGGTATCACTTCTGCCTTGGCCTACTCTCGTGTGTTTTTTGCACTTGTGTCTGCTGGCTTTGAAAGCTAATGTTTTTGTATTTTTTGCCTGTTCCAGAACTTTTATTGTTCATTTTTTGGAAACCTCTGTGTCTGTGTCGGCTTCTGGATCCAGCCCTGTATTCCTGTGAATCGTAACAGATATTGCAGAATGGGACGGTCAGAAGGTCAGACAGACAGACAGACAGACCACCCAAAAAATAACTGCTGTGGTCACGGCTAACGCCGGCACAAAGCCATAAAAAACTAAGTATATAATGCAGACTTAATGTTTACATAATTGTACTTGAGCTGAATTGACTTGATGAAGAGAAGTGCTGAGTGATGTGAACAAGGAGTATGAAAGAGAGGGAAAGAAAACAGAAGGAAGAAGAAAGAGAGGAGGAAAGCAGGAACAAAATTAGAGACAAAGGAATCCATAGCCTTTCTAACAAGGGGAGAATACAGTAAGCCCTATTAAGGAAGAGAAATAAGAGAAGTGGGGAGTAGGGCAGATAGAGAGACAGGAAAAGCAGGAGAGGGATGGGAAGGAGAGCAGGATTGGGGTTGGTGGATTAGTGTAGAGCAGGTGGGGCAGCGGAGGAGGCATTAATATGTAATTTATTGATGAGGGATAGAATATGCGGACGGAGCAGAGTGTAGGCGAGGCAAAGCCTGCATGTCATGGAAGTCCCTTACGCTAGCAGTATGCGCCTTTCCATTTATGCACTTCATACATACTAATACACTCTCTCCCTCTCTCTCACTCACTCACTCACACTCACACACACACATACATACACACACACACACACACACACACACCATTACCTTCAGCCTCCCTCACTTCCACTGCTTACCTTTTTCCCACCTGATGCTGGCAGGAGCTCATCTGAATCTAGGCCTGAAAAAAACTGCATTTGTTTCTCAGAGCATTGGCATGTTAAATGTGTCACAGTGTGGCATTTCTTCCTCGAAGGAATGGTTAGATATATTTTCGGAAATACACTGAGTGTATTTCTCTTTTAAATGGTTCCACATTTGTAAGGAACATGCATTTGTGGGATGAGCAGCAGAGCCGAGTATGTGGGTTGTGCCCATGAAAAATTTGCCAAATGTTCTCTGCCAAACAGCTTATTCTGCTATTGACTCTTGTTTTTTGTGGTTTGGTGGGTTGAATGATTGAACTCTAAAGAAACAAGACATATTGGCAATTTAACAATTTATTAATTTAACAAACAGGAGCCTCAGCAGCATGTGAAATGCATGTTCCTTACAAATGTGGCACCATTTAAAAGGGAAATAAACAGGCTTTCCAACAGTATATGATTTATTGCCAAGAAGCATTGTTACAACAAAGAAATAGTCTACCAAACACAAATTCCCTTACTTTTTGTGCTATGTTTAGAATATAATTACAGTAAAGCTGAAATATTTAAAATGTCTTTTTTTGTGAATTCCCTGTGCGCATGAAGGCAATCTGAATACAGCACAGGAATGGTGGACTCCGCCATTAACAATAAAAACTATCATAGTATATCCTTCTCCTGCTCTTGCATGCGTGCATATTCCTCTGGTCCCAGTTAGGCATATATGAAAACATATCAGACTTTCATACACAAACACATCCAATACTTATTTGTCTAATGTACTGTGTAAAAAGGAAAATAAAAATAAAACTGCTATAAAGAGGTAATTACAGAATGTAAATTAACTGAAAAAATGCCAACCATAAATAGATTCAATGATGTCATCAGATTATATCTGATGACAACTTTTGGTCCCAGTATACTGATGTAAAGGGCTGTAAATGCACAGCTGCAGTAAAATAGATCTAAAGGCCTTTGCATACTGAGTCTGTTTTTTTTTTAATCCGAAATTGCTGCACCTTTTTAAAAATAAATATGAGTTCAAGTTGTGTCAGTCATGTCTACACAATGATTCTGAAATATTATGTAATTCATTTTTTCGGAACGGGTTTGATTTTCTATGCATTCTTGCATCCGTCAAAATCCTTTAGAGGGTTGTTTGACTATTCAAAGCCACTGTACATGCAAACATCATCATCCACAATAGTATGGTCTACCAAAACAAAGCTCTGTACAACAAACAATGGAATAAATGCAGAGAAGTTGAGTGGCAGGTGATTGCAGAACACCTCAGAATTTTGGATGGTAGATATTCGTTGCAAATCAAAGAAAACCCGCGGAACACATATGTCAGCAGCAAGGGAGAGGATTTGTAATGAGTTGTGTTTGGACCCAATTGAAGCATACAGGGCATCAGGAATAGTTGGTAATGATGTTAATGCCAAAACTCAGCAGGTACAAGTTAAGGCATGTAATAAGCATACAGAACAGTTCAATTTTCCAGCAAAATGTCTTCAGAAAGTCATTGGCAGATCGGCTGTCATGGCAGACCGAATCGGGCGGGGAAGCAGGTGAGTGAGCGGTGGCGTTAGCCCAAACACACACACACTCAGTTCAATGTCAATGTCAGGCAATGGTACCATATAGGAGCATGCAGGCGATGTAGTGAAGGCAGAGGATCGGAAAGCCAGCAGCTAGGTCTTCACAGAACGCACACACAAGGGCAAATGTGGTGACACACACATTGGCGACACTCACACTGTAGCGTTGTCATAGGCTGTGTCTGAAATCACTCACTACTCCCTATATAGTGCACTACTTAGTGAGTACGCCATTTTGTAGTGCTGTCCAAATGTCTAGTGGGAATTATTATACCCTATATAATGGACTCAAAGTATCCCACAATGCATCGCGAAAAGGAGTGCACAACCAATGGTCACTGACCAAGCAATATTTACCATCATGCATTGCGCTGAGAGAAAAATGGTGGACGAACGCATTATTCGTGTATGTTTTTATGAGCTACTGGACACCTGAATTTCCCCTAAGGAATGAATAAAGTATCTATCTTTTTATCCATCTATCTAATCTGATTTAAGAACAAAGTTGTGCCATGTCTGTTTCCACAGGAGGGGGTGTAGTCTGACAATACGATTGAATTATTGACACTGACAATACATTAATGATTTAGATGTCTTGTATAAATGTAAAATCCTTAATCTTTATGCTAACAATCTGACAACGATTAGCAAGAGCCGCAAATCTCATACTTCTTCGTCTTGTTTGTTGTATTCTTATTCTCCTTCCTGATCAAAATAATCTGGATGGTGGTGAGTAAGAACACAGATAAATTTATGTTTGGTGGCATTTTGGGGAGCTCTGAGACTCGTATGTAATTGCGAGGTAAATGGGGTCTAACTATAGCTCTTTGATTGCACGGTACAACACACGGTACAACACACGGTACAACGCCTGTTGTACAGGTGCTGTTGATGCTCCTGGGCCTTAAGCAAATTCTCCCGTGATAGCTGCCCGAGTGTATGGAGTTTTGCTCTAAGGCCGAGGACGTACTGAACTTTATTTTTACTTGGGCTCGGCCCTTCCTCTCAGCTTTCCTTAACCAGGTCCAGAGCCCCCCGCGGTGTCCTGCCAAACAGCAGTTCAAAGGGAGAAAATCCCATGGAGGCCTGGGGCACCTCCCGCACTGCAAACAACAGAGGATCTAGCCACCTATCCCAATTGCGGCCATCCTCATGCACAAACTTACGGATCATGGATTTCAAAGTTTTATGATATATGCTAGTCCGAATTGACTTGATGCCCAGTAACCCATAAAGTTCCCGTAGTGTACGTGACATAAACGAGGTGCCCTGGTCAGTTAGGATCTCTTTCGGGATCCCAACTCGGGAGATGGCCTGAAACAGTGCCTGTGCCACACTCTTTGCAGAGATGGTGTGCAGGGGCACTGCTTTGGGATATTGTGTTGCGTAGTCCACGAGGACTAACACAAAACGATACCCCCATGCGCACCGGTGAAACAGACCGATGATCTCCATGCCAATCCGCTCAAATGGGACCTCCATGAGAGGTAATGGGCGCAAAGACGCTCTTGGGATGGTCGGCTGGTTAACCAGCTGGCATTCAGGGCAAGACGCACACCAGCGGTGAACATCTCCCTGAATGCCGGGCCAATAGAATCGGGCCGTTATCCGGTCTAGTGTTTTGTCACCCCCCATGTGCCCAGCCATTGGGTTATAATGAGCCACCTGGAAAACAGTTTCGCAGTGGCTTTTTGGTACCAGCAACTGGGTAATTTATTTTCCTGTCTGAGTGTCGCGACTCACTCTATACAATCTGTCCCTAATCAATGAAAAGTGTGGATATGTCTGTGTGACCATCAATTTGTATCACTCGGTCCAAGGAAAAGCATAGAGTATCATCACGAGACTGTTCAAGTGGAAAATCTTCCATGGAGTGTAGCGAAGGCTCCGCCAGTTCCTCCTCCCCATCCGCAGCGTCGGACAACCTCGCGTCACCACTGAGGACCACACCCATATCCCATGTCCCTGCCGGTCGTGAATGCACCCCTACACATTGCCCCATTAACCTATTAAACCCAGGCCAATCCATGCCCAAAATTAGGGGGTGCACCAAGCGGGAGCTAACCGCAGCCTTAACGCTATGCTTTTTTCCCCCATATCTAATTTCCACTGGCACCATGGGGTAGCTGTGAATACCCCTATGTACACACCTAATATCCACTGAGGATGCCTCCACCAAAGCCCCGGGTCAAACCAGGTTCAGGTGGATTATAGACTGCATACAGCCCGAATCCACTATTGCCCAATGTATACCCCCTTGAATCCTTACCGGAATGCTGTATGTCCCCCCTGGACCAGGGAAGGGTGTAGGAGGGCCAGTGACCCGGATCACCTGGCCGACCTCCATAAGTGGGCACTCCCGGCAGAAGTGTCCGGGCCGCCCGCACCTCCAGCACTCCTGCTCCGGTGCTTGAGGAACCCCCTGTGGGTCGAGAGCAGCGCCCGTGGTGGCTGGAACCTGGGATGGAGAGAGAGCATGGGGAGGATTAGAGCGGGGCGAGGGGGAGGGCCAAGTGGACGTGTGGTGTGGATCTGGGGCCGTGGGCAGCGGCAGGGCTCTCCTGCGGGCCGTCAGAATTGGGAGGCCGGGAGCCGGAGGCTAACCCTCTAGTGGCTGGCCCCTGCAGTGGGCCGCGAGGTGATCCTCCGCGAGGGCGACTGCGGCCACCAGGTCCGGCGGTCGGTGGACCCCAGCCGGATGGTCCGGAGGCCGGCAGGCCGAGGGCTGCAGTCTGAGCTTCCCCCGACAGCAAGGGGAGCAGCCACACGGCCCACTTTGCCTCTGGCCATCTGCACACCACCGCCGTCGACTCAAACATCTCGAGAAAGCTCTGGGGGCCGTCCTCCGCCACCAGTTTGTGCAGCATGACCCCTGCGAGTGCGCGAGGAGGGGGAGATGGTGCCGCTGCCCCCGACTGAACCAGCAGCAACTGCAGCAGCCGGGTCTGTGCCTCCATCTGCGCTTGGAGCGCCTCCAACTGCTGCCTATTCAGCACCGCCTGCTCCTGGTGCATCCCGGCGAGCTCCCCCAGCATCTGGCCCAGTACCATCACCAGCGGAAGCTGCTGTAGCTCCGTCATCCTGTGCGCCTGGTCCACCGAGTTGCATTGGGCGCCAATGTAGCCTTTCCCGTGCTACCATGAGTTATCTCAGTAACACCAAGCACACAGTTCTTTGATTTTAAGCCGTTTATTGCTCTAAACACAATGATCACACAGTCAGGGGAACATGGCTCGTGCGTCTCGGACTCCAACTCGTCCTGCAGCTTCCCCTTCTGCTCTCCTGTGAGTCTCCCCTGCATCTCCCATCTGAGGTCCAGCACGCTACTGCATATAAAGGGAGACAATGATTACTAAGCAGGTGCCAGCTCTGTCAATCACTCACCTGGCGCTGCTCTCCTTAGCCCTCACCACCTCTCTCTCCCGCAGCCGCGCCTCGACCACGCCCCCTCCACAGACGGCATGACCCAAACTGTGATGCCCATACAGTGGCAGTTCAGGATGAATACATGTACCATTATATTATATTGTAAAATGTGTTTAACTACAGTTTGGATTCATTTACAGATGATGGGAGTTTGTCTTTCATGGCCAGACTGCAATGTTATCCAAAGTTTCAGAAAATCACAGAAACTGTAAAAATGATCATGTTTGACTAAACTCTCTGGATGGAAGACAAAAAGAGGCAAAGAGAGGAAGAAAGGGACAAAGAAGACAGCAAGCAGGAGAGGAGGAGGCTGCTAATTGATTAGCTACAGAGAGAAAGTCAGAAGCTTCATTTGCATAAGTGCTGCTGGGGATGTAAACCCCCACTACCCCTCCCTCCTCCTACACAAAGGGATGGAGACAACACACAGGCAACTGATATACTCTGTTAGGCCCTATAACCGACCACTGTGATCCACTGCACCTCCAGGCCTATTCTCTGCAGTTTAATACTTACACGGAGGTATCTAAAATTAATACGTGTGAGTGCGTGTGAGTGTGTATGCATGTGTTTGTGTGCGTGCATGCGTGTGTGAGTGTGTGCGTGTGTATGCATGCGTGCACGTGTGTGTGTGTGTGTGTGTGTGTGTGTGTGTGTGTGCGTGCACTGAGGGTAGTTCATGTCTTTATGAAGAGCAGCTTGGTGGCACAGTGGTTAGCACAGGTCCTGGGTCCGAATCACGCTGTGATTTATGTGCAGAGTTTGCATGTTCTCCCCATGCTTGCGTGTTTCCTCTGGGTACTCCAGTTTCCCCCACGATCAAAACATGCTCAACTAGGTTGTGTCAGTACCCTTTACCAAAGGCACTGGCTAAGATCTGGAGTTGGTCCCAGGGTGCGAGAGTTAACACACACCCACTGCTCCTTCAGTATGGGTTAAATGCAGAGTACCAGTTTCACTATGTTTTACATTGTATGATATGTGATCAAATAAATCACGTGACTTATGTGATTATCAAATAAAGATTTTTCTTCTTCTTAAAAGAATAACTTTGTTAAGTGCCAGTAAATGTGTCAGTGATGAAAAAAAGAGAATATGCAGAAGAAGTGTACATGCATATGTGTGTGTGTGTGTGTTTGCGTATACATTGTGAGGTGTAAGCATTAAAAGCTTCTCCTCTCTGGGTAAATGACCTACTATTTACTGATTAAACAACAGCTCTGGAATAGATAGTGGTGTGTGCGTGTGTGTATGTGTGTGCATGTGTTATATGTGTGCGTGTCAGTGTTTGGCTTCCTTTACAGCGCAGTGACAGGAGCTGCATTATCATTCCCACCCACACATGTTCCTCACAATAGCAACGTTAATATTAACACCTTACGTAATGATGGCTTTGAGCTTCATTTCTCTTCCAGAGAAATGAAAGCTGCACGCAGCAGTTTTATTTTTATGTTCTCTAAATGGCACACTTCAGAACAGGAAGATGCACACGATGCTGCTGAGCTATGAGTCGCTCGCTTGTATGACCAAAGAAAAGTATGCAACTTTTGTTTAAACATCATAGCTTCTACTTATGTGGGTGCATACTATAAAGAGAGTTGTGGTGAAAAGTGAGCTTAGCTCACATTTACACTCAGCCACTCTATTAATGTTGGATGGATCAGATAGCAATCTGATATTATATAATCCAAGTGTAAATGCAATCAAGAAGCATTAGAGCCAGTTCACACACAGACTATGAGGGGGACCAAGTTTAATTGTCTGTGGTGGCTAGCACTAACACCATGAAGAGTTGACACTTCACATTCAGTGGTCAAACAGATCAGTACAGTGGCCCTGAGAATTCAACTGACTGCAACTTAGCCATTAAACGGCCAGTGGATTTTCTTTGGCATATTCACATGATTCTTGTAAAAACAAGCCGCTAGGAAGGGACTTGTCGCGGTTATTGATTTTCATTTGCATAAGCCCATAGCACTGAATGTGCATTACACATGGATGCAATACCAGAAATTTGGTTACAGCATCTGAGGCAGAACCCCATTCATTCCTATTAATGCTGCTCAGTGGCACATGAAGCCAAAAAAGTTACACTTCCTGGGTGTAAAATTACCTGGAATCTTCTTCTTATAGACTATAGACTATTGACTTTACAAATGTCAGACCGAATGGATCAAATTATGACAGTGAAATGATTAATTTCACGGGGTTGGGACATTTAAAAAAATGTATCCACTGTTTTACAGCTGCTTCTATCACAATGTAAGCCTGTAGGCAAAAAAAAGTATTTTGGAGCATGTGTGTATCATGTGACGTAGTACTAACATGGCCTGGCCACTATGTCAAATTGGCGACACTGTTCCTGAGGGCCTGGCATTACATTGCCACTATTGCCATTAGCGGTAGCGCTCTTCCCCTGACACTCTCCGCTGGCAGCACTGGTTTTGGAACAACGCAGCCTCCAAGTAGACAGAGGCTTTTTTGACAACAGGGAATAAAGATGTGGTTTTCTTGCTGTGTTTGTCTCCTGGCACTATAGGAATGAGTTAGCAAGTAGAACCCCTACCCAACCTAACTAGCTACTGGCAGCTACATTTAGCAGCAGTTTCTTTACTGGTGTCTGTCCATCAGGAAAATCCATAAGTCACCTCAGTACTGTAACTAACCTCTTTTGTTCTCAAAGGTGGCATACAGCACTGGTCCAGAGAGACAGAGAGAGAGTTCATTGGGAGAATGCTGGTTAGCAACAACTTAAGCTATCTGTCCAGAGTTTAGGCAGAGTAGCATGAGAAACACTTCACTTTATACATCAATGGCAGTGTCATAAAAATTAAGCGAATGTTTATTGGACGAAAAAAGAGTCGAGTCAAGATTTTTTACCATTTTCCAGAAAATAATAAACTCCTACATATATACCTACAAAACAACTTTTTGGCCATTGTTGGACCCGATACTGGCCTATATGTGAGATATAGATCAAGACATATGTGATAACAACACTTAACCACTGATTTTGACTTCATTGGAACTTTAAGAATGTACATGTAAATAGAAACATATGTAATGTACCAATATTTAATTTTGTATGCTAGTAATTGGCAAATGCTAACACTATTTTAAACAGAATTTCCTATAACATTTGAATTAGAATGTTAAAAACAAACAAATGTTTTCCAGCACTGCTGATGGATTGATAACTTAAGTAATTTCATGAGTCGCAAACCATGACAACAAATACCATGTCTAAGGCGCATTCAGTCATATTCATCACTTTTTAGTGTCACCAGGAAACCTCTGTTGTTTTCTGTTGTGGTCTGTGTGTTATGATCCGCATTAGCTAACCACAGGTAGAGGATGTAGCAGACCAGCGGAGGGGGCGATGAGAGGCCTTGCCTCGGGCACAGACTGAACAGGCAGCCACAAACTCCTTAACGTCCTTTGACAAGCTAGGCCACCAAAATGTTGTTGGAGGAACAGAAGAGTCTGCTGCACTCCAGGATGACAGGTGAGTCAAGATGAATGCACCGAAGAACTGGGGAGCGGACTGTCTCTGGCATGAACAGGCAGTTAGCTGGGCCAGAACCTGAGTCTGGATGGGAGCATTGTGCTTCTCTCACAAGGATCTCAATCTCCCACGTAGCCACACCAACAATGTGGGGAAGGGGCAAAATGGGCTCTGGGGCAGTGGTCACGGAATCCGGGAAGTAGAGTCGAAAGAGGGCGTTGGGCTTCCCATTATGTGATCCAGGGTGGAAGGAGAGGGTATAGTTAAATCTGCTCAGGAAGAGGGACCAACAGGCTTGATGGGAGTTCAGATGTTTGGCGGAGCAGAGGTAGGAGAGCAAAATCAGGAATGGTTCCAGGGAGCCATCTAGCCAGTGCCACCACTCCTGTAGGGCTAGGACCACAGCCAATAGCTCCTTGTTCCCAACATAATTTTTTCAGCAGGGGAAAGGTGTAGTGAGAAGTAGGTGCAGGGGTGAAGTTTTTGAGTGGTGACGTCATGCTGGGAAGGACAGCCCCCACACTGGAATCTGAGGCGTCTACTCCAACCACAAACTGCAGAGAGGGGTCAGGATGTCTGAGAACGGGTGCATGGGTGAAAACCTCTTTGAGTCTCAGGAATGCAGCCTCAGCTCTGGGGGTCCATGTGAAGGTGAAGTTAGTTGAGGTCAGCCCTGCTGTAGTCTGCATGAGAAGTAAAATGAAAACAGAAAACAAAAATTAAAACACATTGATAAGGTTCCAGACTAAAAGTGAAAAAGCTTTCACCACTTAATGAAATCAATCAAAGGAAAACTAGTTGCTAAGTGCGACCTTATGATGAACACCAAAGTATTGCTCCCAAGCACTCTTCTGCATTGTGAGTGTACAAAGAAGAATGTGAACAGGCTGATTGTTTCTTCAACAAAACACACACTTAATGTAAACTTGATATTTTTTATTAATAACTAGCAATTGAAGCTGCTTACCTTTACCTTTGTTAAACTCTTACTCTAACTCTAACTGACATGCGCATGCATCCAGCGTCAAAGGATGAACTCATTTACCGTAAAGTACAGAGCAGAGGGGAAAAACATGTTAATAATCCCCCTGTCTCTTTTAGTAAATTTATATCTTTTGACATTTCAAAAGTTTTCAAAACAAAGTCATGCAATGACCATAAACAAACTTATTCCAGAGTATCATCAAGAGTGGATTTGGCAAAAATGAACAGAAATAACAATACAAAGGTTTTTCATCAGTTACACAAATCATTCAGCCCGGCATTTCCAGTAGTGAGCTCTGAAAACAGGGTTGCCAGGAATATAGCATTGTCTATTCCGTCATAAGAGTCTCTCCTGCAAGAGTGCTCCACACCACACATCTTATTCTCTTAGATTGCCAATAGAGGGGGGAAAACTTCCCTTTTTCTACCATAAGAGCAATTAAGGTTTCCCCTTGTGTACCTCCATCTGGAAGATTGCCAAAGGAAGCATCGCTGAAAACAATCAGGTTCAGAGCATTATTGTCACACAAATGTTGAAACTTGAGAGTCACTTTTTCTGACTTCTTAAGACTTACTAAACTTCATGGATAGACTGTACCATAGCATTTTTTATGTTAGACGCTAAACTACAGGTGTCAAACATGACATCTAGTCTGGTCTGCTTAGCAACCCATAGTATCAGTCCTATTTTCGACCTCAGCTGTTCTTTTTCAGTTTCATTAAGGGGGCCATCCCTCTATATGGCACTTGCTGCTTGTAAATGTAGTAGTTGTAGATTATCACTGTAACCATGCTGATGTACCTGAACTACACCATTAACAGTAGCAAAATCCCTCCCCACATAGCAGAAATTTTCGTGCCCCTCGCGTCCAACATGGAACGCAGACTTCAGTAGAGGAATCACATCTGTCGAAAAGTTTTGTGAGCCTGCCCCAAGAAAATCATCAACATGACAAGCAAGTACTCCAGTAACCCTAAATTGCTCATCTAGCCAATAAAAGACTGCTGGATCGACCTGTGACATTTTACCACCTGTACTCACCTGCATGATTTCTTTCACTTTGTTGTACCGATATAGTGATGCATCTGTAAGACCATGTACACATTTCTTTTGTTTCCATAGAATACTGTCACTGCCTGCTTCAGGTGGGGGGCGGATATAAGTATCTCTGGACAGCTCCATGCCCTGCAAAAAAGCAAATTTGATGTCCATAGAATGGACTTGCCACTGATTTTGACAGATTACTGCTAACAGAAGTCTAAGAGATTCTGAAGCGCAGGTTGGGGAATCTTTCTGTAACTCATGGATATTAACCTCTTCATAACCTCTGGCGACAAGTCGTGCTTTTGGCACAATACCTTTTGAAGTCAGACCTGTCTGGTGGAAACACATTTTTGACCTGCATCTTCAGCTTCCTCAAAAACATCATTATGGCGTCAGTTTTTTAAATTTCTTCCTGTTTAGCTGCATCAAATGAGATGTCTCTGGCTTTGCCCTGCTCTGCTTAAACCTCTGGCTTTATGTTGAACACCGTCATTTCTGTTAATAAATGTTATAGTCTGACCTGCTCTTAACTTTACACCTGTAGAAGACACAGGGTTAGCACATACATTTGACTTTGTTTCAGCTTGTGTCATGGGTGAGTTCACTGGCCCCTGTCTCATATTTGTCATCTGTGGGTCTGAGCTCAGTGCCCTTCTTATCCTCTCTGAACATTCACTTTCTGTGAACGCTTTCTGGAAGTTAGGATTCTGCCGAATACTAGTTGATGTGGGCTGTAGCTATGAACATTGTGCATACTGTTCTTAGCCATAAGGGCCAAGTCCAGGGCAGTATGCCAGTCACATTTCTTTTCCCGTTTCACTTTCTGGATGATTTCTTTGAGTGTCTGATTGTGTCCCTCCAGTAGACCGTTGCTCCATGGACTGTATCCTGCTGTTGTTCTGGTGTCAATATTGAAGTTTTCTGCCATGTCTCTCATCTCCTCATTGTTAAATTCTTCACCATTGTCACTGTATATATGTTGTGGGGGACCGTGGACACTTATCCATGTGTGGATGAAAGAACTGACAATTTCAGAGGACTTTTTTTCACAATGTTCCCTTCACTGAAACATGTGAAGTGGTCGATGATATGGAGGTACCGTACGCCAGGTTCCAACTCATGCAGGTCCACTGCTATTGTCTCATTGTACTCCCACAGCAGGCTTTGGCTTTGTCTTGCTGTATCTCTTGCATATGTCACAGTCGTGTACTACCGGTTTCATAATAGTGACACATTCTTTGTCTTTATTTCCGGAGCTTTGGATGAGCCTCTGTAGTCGATCTGCAGATGCACACTTTGTCCAGTTTAGCTTACAATTTCGCCATACAGTCGTCACTGTCTTAATCCTCTGCAGGGATTTCCATGGCTGTTTCCCGTTATTAACAAGATATTAGCTTAATTTTTCCAGCACTCGTATGGCCTGGCTTTGTCAAACTTCGGCAGAGTTTTGTAGGTGCCATCCATCCTCTGCTACCAATGTTAGACGTAATAAACACAATGTTTATATCCTTTTAACAGCTTTATTCAGCTTACGACTACTGCACATAGCAACTGCCATTCTCGCATGAGCGCCCAAAACTAACAACACAGCGCATGTGTCCAGGGTCAAAGGGTGAACTCATTTACCGTAAAGTACAGAGTAGAGGGGAAAAACATGTTAACACATTTGCTCTCTCATATGTGTCTGCATCCCCTCCAGTTCAGACATATATCCCCTATTCTTAAATACAAATAACGTGTATGCCTGACTTCCATAAATACCAAAGTGATTTTTTTTCTTTTCCTAATATAACTTAAGAGTGACAATAAAATTGGCCAAGACAGACTGTAAGACAGACAACACTCAGCCATCCCCACTGCAAACATGACTGCTCTGACCAGGCTACTGTGGGAGCATAGAACACTCATAGAACTCTCTATAGAATTTAAATCAGCCATAACATCACTTGAAGAAAAATTGGACTATGTTCAGAAAACAGTCAAAGACCATTAACAGCCCATGACTTCCCTCAAATTTCACACTAACTAGCTCGATGAGGCACTGGAGGGTGAGTGTACTGCTATGGATTAGAGATGCTGCAATCTAAGGCCAAACCCCCCAAACTCAAGTCACACAGTGGCTGCAATAACATAAGAATAATGGGCCTGCTTTGAGTCAAACAAAGAAACACAACCCACATCCTTCTTTTCCAAGCTCCTTGTAGAGCTCCTTGTTGAGTGTCATCCACTCGCCTTTGGTGCTTGACCTGGTCCACAGAGCCCTAACTGCCAAACCTGGCCCTCAGACTAAGCCAAGAGTGGTAATCCAAAACGCTCACTGTTATCAGTTGAAGAAGGCGATCATTCAGGAGGCCAAAAGGAGAAGTGAGCTGTTCTACCAGGGGAAACTTATGCCAGTCCCTAATCATTACTACCTGGAAATCATTGAACGACATACGGCATACTGAGAACTGATGTCCTCACTTTATCAAAGGGGTTTTAACCCATCACTCCTCTACCCATCAAGGCTACGAATCAAAACTAAAGACACAGGGAGACAGCACTTTATATCAGTGGAAGACAATTAGACAAGCACAACAATACATTACTGTCTCAGGCTAGGGGAAAAAACAATAATTAATAATAGTCCTGAAAACTTCAGCAAATGTAGTTACTGATAACTATGATCAGTGCCTTTGTACTTACCCAATGTGTTAATGTTACCAACTAGAGTTTACATTTTTATTAAAAGTATGGTGTAAGAATTGGCTGAACATCTTGGACCTGGACTTGGCCAACACAAAGTCTTATGAATCATCCCCATTATTACCTCAACTAACTAGCCTCCTTAATATACTATTGGGCTAAAAGTTTAACATTAGCTTGGCATCCAATGCGCCTCTCCCAGGATTTTACATCGTTATCTACCAATGGTGAAACCAGCAAAGGGGCCCCTTATGGCCAGGCAGAAGAACTACCATACATAGAACTAAGCACTACATATGGACATTTTCCAGATCTGTTATATGGTGGCTGATGTGCACATGCAATATGGTCATCTACCACAACCACAACCATGTACATGACTGACACAAATGCAGCCCAGTTATGTTTTCTTTGTCACATATGCATTCATACACATGCTACTAATTCTTCACTGTAATTCTTACACCAACACAGGTTAAAGGTTAAAATCCCCCAAAATTGTATGTATAGATTGGTAAGAATTAGGAAGGGCTTGAACTGTTCAGCAAAATTGCTATCTGGGATATTTCCATAGTGACAGTTTTTACCTTATTTTCATATACCTTGAAAGCTATCTGGTGTTAGGGTAGTGAAGGGGCCGCTAGCACTCAAATGTTATTTATGTACATGCTGCAATGGATCTAGTTTGGGGTACAGACTTTGCAATGTCTCTTTCCCTTTTAATGGTGCCACATGGTCCACACATTGCTTAAAAAAGTAATGGGTAGTCATCTTAATATTGTGAGTTGAAATACCAAGGGGTTCACTCAGTTAAAAGAAATGTTAAGTTACAGCGTTAACTTTTCAGGTGAAATCAAGAGATGTTTCAATCCTTTAGCTAAAAACATACTCTTGAACGAACCAAAATCACAGCCTCTAGGAACAGCAGATTTATAATTGTATTCTGGAAACTATCGTCAAATGTTTGGAACCTTTGGAATAAATTGTACATTCAGAATAGTTTTAATGCAGCATACTGTCACTCTTACTTGAGTAGATTTTTTGAGCAAAATCGTTACTTTTACTTTGTTAGATATGGATACATTCAGCGCGCTACCACATCCAAACCTCCTCATGACTCTGTTCAAAGCAGGATAATGGCTGAAGCTAAACAGGAGTATGGCTTTTGAATAGAACCCGCTAATATTTACAGATGAATAAACAGTGCAATGTTTTATGAGCGGCGATTGTATTAAGTCAGTAGAACATCAGAGAACTGTGTAAGTGTACATGCTTATTGTCTGTTGTCTTAATGCTAATACATTTGATAATATGAACACATGCTTCAAAACTGCTATTGCTCCAGCTGTCTGTTAAAATTATTCACACAAAAAAAGACAAACTTTTCAGTTCAGGTCAAAGTGAAGAAGTGAACACACCTGTTTAATAGGCAAGCAATGATGAAACATCACAGTGTCATCTCCTAATTAGCATAAATAAGTCATTAGATTAACCAGTCTAATCTTAGTGTATCAATGTGATTGGACAGATAGGATTTAGGGGCTTACACCTGATCTGTGGCTGTCTGTAATGAGAACTGAGACTTTAGACATCTACACTGATCAGCCAGATCATTAAAACCACCTGCTTTATGTTTTTGAAGATTTCCCTTGTGTCCCCAACTCTGACCCATCAAGGCATATACACAAGACCTCTGGGGGTGTCCTGTGGTGTATGGCATTAGGACACTTGCAGTGGTTCTTTTGGGACCTATGGCTTGGTGAGTGGGGCCTCCGTAGATTGGACTCTTTCTGGCATGTCCCACAGATGCTCAATCCAATTGGGATCTTGGGAATTTGGAGCCCAGATCACTCAGGCTCTTGTCACACTTCTTGCAGCTCTTACAGTGTTGCAGGGTGCATTGTCCTGTTCAGGTGGCACTGCCATTGTAGAGTGCCATTGCCAGGAGGTTGTGTACTGCAACAGTGTTTGGGTGGGTGGTGCATGTCAAGTAGCATCCACATGAATGCTAGGACCCAAATTTTCCAGTAGAAAATTGCACTGTAACAAGATGATCCATGTTATTTTACTTTTCCTGTGAATGGCTTTAATGTTTTGGCTGATTGGTGTATACTGGAACGATCTAAGTTTAAGGACACTGTTACCGGTGGACACTCTTTGGTTGCATCCGAAATTCCATACTATACACTACATACTCAATATGTGTACTATCGTTCAACATACTTTTGAGTGAATAACAGTAGTATGCATCTTTTCTGACGCACTGCTTAGCGCGGAAGTGACACACTTCCTGAAAGCCTCTTGCCGGTTGGATTGGAGACGCGTAACCGTGGTAACCCGTGCCAACCTCACCTCTACCGGCCATCTGCAATAATACTCTTTTAATACATCTAATAATAATAATCTAATAATACATCCTTGATATGCATCCAATAAGAAGCCACACAATAAAAAATGTGAACCGCAGGCGAACTCGTTCTGTAACTCGCAGGCATCTTCGTCGCCAGATAATCATCAAATTTCTGTTTTCCCACTTCTTCTTTACCCAGGCAGGGCTCAGCACTCCCTGTAGGCCAGTTTCTTTTACAAATGTTCTAAAGCAAACACAATCATGTTCACAATTAATACAGCAGAGTTTTTCAGATGCCAACGTTTTATGGTGTTTAATCAAGAATACACATTAAAGAGCAGGGTGCCTGTAGGGTCCACCAAGTCAAATTTAAGACCTTTTATGACCATTTACACTGCAATTTATGTCCAACTTAATGCATATAAGGGTCAACTTACTCAAAACCTTTCATAGCAGCATTTCTTTTGCCTGTAAACAGGCTGTCGTTGGCTGCTCGCCAGCGGATTAACTTTTCTGTCAACTCATCTGTCTCTGGGGAATCAATCAAATAAATTTAGCAATAAGCAAAGGAAGAGAGCGGTAACCTACTAACGTTAAATAATTTGGGTAAGTTAGCAACATCCCCTATCCCCTCTCATTTAATTTAACGTTAACACATAAAGTTAACGTTACTAACGTTTCTAACGGTAGCCGTTTAATTAACGTTAGCTCCTTAGTTAACTCAGTTAACATTACAACCACAACAGTGTGTCATCATAAGTGAAACCTTATACTTACACTTAAATTGAAGCGTTATAACGTTAGATGTTGGTCGCTGTCCACCATTGTCTGTTGTGTTGTTGTTGTCGTCACCGCTGCATTGCATTGTGGGATATTTATGCCGGCGTAGTGTCCAGTGCTTGCATACTGTAATATTTACCGGAAATAGTATGCATCTCATGTACTATTGGGTTCATATTAAGGTTTCGGACATACTAAAAAATCTCACATACTGTTTTAGCATACTCAATAGCATGTTAGTATGGAATTTCGGACGCAGCCTTTGTGACGTAACAGAAATGGTCTAGTATGCATGTGCACATGATTTGCTGATTTATTTACAATATAATAATATAATAAATGAGACAACAAGCAAAGAATGTAATTGAAAAAAATCTTAACCCATAAAGGAATATAATATTAATTAAATATTTTGTGATCACACAAATTGGAAATATTGTATATATATATATATATATATATATATATATATATATATATATATATATATATATATATATATATATATACATATATATATATATATATATGGCAGATAATCTTATCAGGAAATGAGGATTTGTCATTTCATAATGAATAAATTCTGGTGTATGTTCACTTCTTCACCTACCTGAGAACGACCATCTGTGTTTACAATAATTCCAGTCATATCGAGATTAAATAAGAGACAGGGTCAAGAAGAAAAGATTGGCACACTACTAAGTATAAGTCTACTCTTAACGTTGAGAGGGTTTCTGCCTCTGAACCTAGACTGCAGATGCCAGAATAGTTCCACAGGAGAGGAGCTTGATAGCTAAAAGCTCTGCTCCCCATTCTACTTTTGAAGACTGTAGGACTCCTGTGAGCACAGTGTTCTACTGGGATAATAGGGTACTACGAGCTTTTCTGGCCTGACCATCAAGGGCTTTGTATGTGAGGAGGAGGACTTTAAAATCTATTCTGGATTTTACAGGAAGCTAGTGCAGAGAGGCTAATATGGGAGAAATATGATCTCTTATATTAGTTCTTGTAAGTACACATGCAGCAGCATTCTGGATCAGCTGTAGAATCTAAAGAGACTTATTTGGACATCCTGATGAAAGAGAATTGCAATAATCCGGCCTTGAAATAACAAACTTGGACTAAATACATCCATCACATTTTGATGGGAGAGGCAGAGTAAAAACATTGGAGTTTAACTGATATGCACTTTCTTCGCTTGTAAAACATTTGAAAAATCCTAACCAACCCAACCAACAAAGGCATCAAAGGCTGAGTCGGGTGGATCTTGCAAGAAAAGCAGTGGGATCCATAACAAGGCATTAACATCTGATGTCCCTGACTTCCATTGATACTCACTTTGGTTGTTATGTTTTAGCTTTTACATATGGTTTGACATTTCTAGGCCACCATACGAAAGATAGTTTTATTTTTCCTCCCATTTCCACCAAGTGTACTCCCAGATAGATTACAGTCATTGTCAAATGTTTATGTACACTTGAAAAGAGCATGTATATCAGGGCAGTCTTGAGTTCCAATGATTTCTACAACTCATTTTTTCTGTGATGGAATGAGTGGAACACATACTACTTTGTCACAAAAAAACTATTGATGAAGTGTGGTTCGATAATTAATTAATTCAATAGGTCTTCTGAAAATGTGACCAAATCTGCTGGTCAAAAATATACATACAGTAATTTAGTTAAATGTCCCGTGGCCATTTTTTTTTACCTCAATAAGGTGCTTTTGATAGCCATCCACAAGCTTCTGGTAGTCCTCAGGCTGAATTTTCAACCACTCCTCTTGAATGAAGTCAACTTCAACTAAACAATGGTGAAGTTCAACTAAATTTGTTGGTTTCCTGTCACAGACTTGTTTTCTTCAGCACAGTCTAGATGTTCTCGATGGGGTTAAAGTCAAAACTTTTGGAAGGCCATTCTAAAACCTTCATTCTAGCCTGATTTAGCCATTCCTTTATTACTTTTGATGTATGTTTGAGATCATTGTCCTGTCTGAACACCCAACTGTACCCAAGACCCTGTCTTCTGGCTGATGATTTTAGGTTTTTCTGGAGAATTTGGAGATAATCCTCCTTCTTCATTATTATTCTATTTATTTTCTTTAAACCACCAGATCCACTTGCAGCAAAACAGCCCCACAGCACAATACTACCACCTGCATGGTCGGCAGTAGGTATGATGTTGTTGATGGGTAATTCCTCACCTTCTGTCCTCCAAACATTTTCCTCCAGAAGATTTTTTCTTTGTCCATGTAATCAGCAACAAACATCAGTTGAGCTTTAAGGTGCTGTGTCTGGAGCAAGGGCTTCTTTATGTAGATATAAATGGCTCATTCTAAGGTAATGAAAACACGACTCTTATTTTCAGGTGATTATACACTAATTAAAACGTACTTATGAATATTGTATTCCATTTCTGCCAAGTCTGTTCTGCTAGATGCCACTGGATATTGAAACACTGTACCTTTAATGTCTGTACACTGAAAAAATGAACTTTGTGGTATAGTAAAATATAATAAATAAACTATCATAATTTTTACATTGTAATATTAAGATCTGTGAGAACTAGAATTTCTTAAGTACAACTTTGAATATATACATACATATACATTTTTTAAAGTAATAACTGAACTGTTTTGGAGGAGTGAATATTATTATAGATTTAGTCATACTATTTACATGTTTTATAGTCACAGCACATAAACCTAAAAATATTGTGCATGTGCATTTGGACAAGATATAGACATGCGATTTTGGTTGTTTTGGCTCAGAGATGGTCAGGGAGGTGCTGCATGGCTGGTTTATCTCGGGTGTAATGTAAAGTATTTCAGTGGGTAAGTTATTTAAACGTACCTAAATCCATTTAAAACATGTTGGCCAGGCTGGTGTGAATGCTGACGATGAAAAAACGGTGCATTTGGGTCATACATTAACGGCGCTGCCATATGACCAGGCAGGACTGGCCAGTCGCCAAATAACGTTAATGTTACAGGTAAACGGGGGAGCTGCGGTTGTAGTGGATAAAAAGAACTAAATATAAGGTTTATATTTAACAAATGAATTCAATGAGTCGTTTTAATGTTGAATGGTTTACGTAACTTTTGGCAACGATGTTTTCTTTAAACAGTCGCCAAAAGCCAGCCATTTGACCCAGCCAAAAAATAAACGCTTGAACACTTGAACTAATCATATGCAACAAAAGTGTCCGTCCGAAAACTAACCAGATCTAAGCTATAAAGCTATATATTTTTTTAGTTTGCTGCTTTTTATCAGTATATTTAATTTAATGGGACATTTAACCATGTAGAAAGCCTCTCATGCAAGTCCAGTCTTGTCAGTTAAGTTATTTCTATTACTAAAACAGGTGTAATTAGGTGAAAATGTTCATGACGTTCATCTGTAATTTGTTAGTTAAAAATACGTCTAAAAAGATGTTTCTATCAACAGGAAGCAGAACAGCAGTGAGTTGTGCTATCACATGTCAGGCCCAGGATATTCTGCAGGATGAGGCACTGGAGTGTAATTTGAGGGCTACATAGGAGTGACTGGTCTTGTGCTGCTGTCATTGAGGCAAGTAGATTTTACCCTGTTCTTCACTGTGTTATGTAATATAAAATTGTGGCTTAATGTTTTAAATCATTGTTTTAATATCACAATTTGTGTCTGTTCATTTACAGGGTGACTCTTAGGACAAGCCAATACAGTGGATACAGGTCTAGGGAGGAGGATAGATTGACGAGTTTCAGCGCTGGTGTCATCGGGGAAAAAACAGTAGGCCTCCTATGTTATGAGATGGTCATGCAAAAATTGCAACTTTAGGACATCAAAATGTCAAAAGCTCTTAAAGCATTATAGATTGAAACATCTCCACACTGTTCAAGGCCAGTCACTACCCTGCTTGTACCCAGATTGTCTTTGTTCATTTAAAGGTTGGGGTGTACTTTGCACACATTTGTCCAGAGATCATGCACAAACTGAGCAGTTAGGGCAAATAGTTTCATTTTCATGTCTTATATGTAATTTGTATAGTTTTCACACAGAGAAGCAATATTTTGAACACCTCGGAGCTCATCTGAAAAAGCACGAAACTGTGCATTGTGTTTTTAAAGATTGTGACTACAGTACTAATATATATTCAACGCTTGCCTCACGTAAAAGTAGCAAGCACAATCCTCACTGCCTTGAAGATTTTAAACATACTGTATTTCAGACATATTCAAGTCAGGCAACAGAAGATAGTTGTTTGGTAGATGAAAGTGAAGTTACTTCTGATGAAACACTTGTCAATGAGGGTGAAGATTTAGTTAAAGTTATTGTTGATGAGCTTGGTTAGACTGCATATTCAATGTGCCGACTAGATGTATACATGAGATTGTAGAGGAGCTTCAATGTATTACCTGTTCAGCATCTGCACCCGTTAGCAAAAAAATTGTCCATAACACATTAGAAAACCATAACTGCATTGTTGAAGAATTGGTGATCACAAATTTGGTAAATAACATTTGCCAGTTAAATCCTCTTAGTGCAGCCTTTAGTGAAGAAGGTCCTCTTGGCACAGCATACCGGAGAAATAGGTACTTAAAGGAACATTTCTCTATTGTTGAACCGTTAAAGTACATTAGAGTACACTTGATGCGAAAGAGGGAAAGACGTTCCAATACGTACCAATTTTGCAATCCTTGTCAAATTCTGTTTGGAGAAGAGCTAAGACTTTCCCTTCTACTCTACTCTGATGATTTTGAAATATGTAATCCTTTAGGAACCTCTTGTAAGAAGCACAAGGTAACTGGTGTGTACTGGGTGTTGGCTGATGTTACATCTGTATTAGGGTCTACATTATCATCAATTTACTTAGCTGTTTTGTGTAAGGCACATGATGTTAAGAAATTTGGCTATCCTCGAGTGCTAGAGGTGATTTGAAAACCTTTGAAGACGATGGTCTTTTTGTGCCCTGTTAAGGAAAAATCATAAAAGGCACTGTATTTTGTGTGATTGCTGATAACCTTGGTGCCCACTCAGTCGGGGGTTTTGTTGAAAGTTTCAGTGGGTCATACATTTGCAGATTTTGTGTTGGAGAGTGATCCCAGTTTCAGGAACTTGAAGTCAGGAGAGGTGCATTCCCTGGTAGAACAAAACAGCAACATCAGTTGGACGTTGAAGAAGCATTGGCTAGTAACACCCATAGCCACGGAGTTAAAAGGCATTGTGCATTTACTCAAAGATTGAATCATTTTCATGTTACAACAGGTTACCCACCCGATGTACTGCATGATTTTCTTGAGAGTATTGTACTTGTAGAATTGGCATTGTGTCTAGATATCCTGATAAAGAAAAAATATTTCTCTCTTGAAGAGCTGAATAGAATAATCAAACAGTTCCCATATAAGTGGAAAGATAGGACAAATTGGATATACCACCAACCTTTGCCTCCCGTAAAAAAACATTGGTGGTAACGCACATGAAAATTGGTGCTTACTGAGGCTGCTTCCACTTATGGTTGGCTCCAAAGTACAGGAAGAGGAACAGGCATGGAAGTTGCTGAAGACTCTCAAAGATGCTGTTGAGTTGGTTATGTCACCTACCCACACAGATGAAAGCATTGGTTACCTAGATAGCCTGTTTGCTGAGCATAGACATAGATTTTGCATTGTTTTTCCACAAGGGAAATTGATTCCAAAACACCATTTTGTAGAGCATTACCCGCAGCTCATTAAAGCATTTGGCCCACTAGTGTCCCTATGGATGATGAGGTTTGAAGCTAAGCATCGCTTCTTTAAGAAAATAGTGAGACAGACTAGCTGCTTCCGTAACATTCTGACATGATGGCATGATGTTGGTGTATTGCTCCACTGTGGGGTTGCCTGACTTTGCTGAAATACTACAAATCATCATTGTTCGTGACAGCTTAGCATTTGTATTGAAATTGCAAAGTGCATGGTACAGTGAGCATTTTAGATGTTTCAAGTTGGAGTCCACATATTATTTACTAGGGACTATGGATGCAAATTAGCAGCCTTGCTATAATCCGGCATGTTTACAACAGTATTTAATATCGATATTCATTAATGTGCATTGTCCCTATCCAAATAAAGCATTAAATGAAAATGAAAAAAAATGAAGCATAGTCAAAGTAATTGAGCAGTCACAACTCACTGACATATACCCATTGGCCACCTATGCAGTGGAAGGTGTTCGAATGGTTTCTCTGAAGCACCACATTTGCTTGTCAAACTAGGTAAAGTATAACTTTAAATTGTGTGAAACCGGCTTGTACCATAGTTTAAGCTGAAACTATAAGTTGATTAATCGATTTGTTGTCAACTCTTAAATGAATTGCCAACCATTTTGATAATTAATTCATCATTTTGAGCCTTTATTTTTTTTTTTTAAGAGAAAATGTCCAAATTCTCTGACTCCAGCTTCTTGAATGTGAAAATTTTCTGGTTGCTTTAGTCCTCTATGACGGTAAACTATGGAATAGCTTTGTGTTGTGGACAAAACAAGACATTTGAGGATGTCATGTTGGACTTTGAGAAACTTTGATTGACATTTTTCACCATTTTCTGACATCTGATAGACCAAACAACTAATCAATTAACCGAGAAAATAATCAACAGATTAACTGATAATTAAAATAATCGTTAGTTGCAGCCCTAGCCCGTAGGTGATTTGTTAATATTTAACAGGGGGGATGGCCCAATGGGAGGACCACCCTGCCCTGACACACATATGTACACCTCCCAAAGGACATTGTTGACGCCTTAACCATAAATGTGACACTTCTAATTCTACAATTCCATTTGATCCAGTTATCTTCCTTCTCTCCCTACTACAATTGTCTTTTTATAACTGTATTAAAGTAATGGACAACACACACCAGCCACCTGTATGGGAAGACGCAAAGCAGGCTGTACTTCCTAAGGAGACTGCGGTCTTTCAACATCTGCAGCAAACTGCTGTGGATGTTTTACCAGTCTGTGGTTGCCAGTGTCCTCTTTTACACTGTGGTGTGCTGGGGGGGCAGCACATCCAAGAAGGACACATCCAGACTGGATAAACTGATCAGGCGGGCCAGCTCTGTGGTCGGCATGAAGCTCGACCCTCTGGTGACGGTGGCAGAGAGGAGGACACTGGAAAAACTGCTGGATATTATGGACAATACCAGCCACCCTCTGCACACCGTCGTCAGCGACCAGCGGAGCCTGTTCAGTGAAAGACTGCTCCTTCCCAAGTGTAGGACCAACAGACTTAAGAACTCCTTTGTCCCTCATGCCATCAGGCTGTACAACTCCTCACTTGGGGGGAGGAGGAAATAGATAGCCGGCAATACTGCAATACTGTGTCACTGTGCAATAACTTATTTATCTATTTACCTATTTATTCACATACATACCTGGACACTCTTACTTTCGTGCAATAATTTCTGTACAATAACACATATACAGTCCTCTACATTTATATTTATTTTATTTTATTTTATTTATCCTATTTTATTTTATTTTATTTTATTTTATTTTATTTTTATTGTATTCTATTGTAATTTGTTCTATTCCTATCTTTATTTTCTATTTTTAGCCAAGAGTTTATTGTGAACTGTATGCTGCTGGAAATTCAATTTCCCTGAGGGAGTCATCCCAACGGGATCAATAAAGTGCAGTCTAAGTCTAAGTCTAAGTCTATGAGTAAATACACCTTTGAATTGTATGCAGTGGACTTCAATGGGGGATAAAACAGCTGGTGTCAGGAAATGTAACAGCTACCTCACTAATGGTTCAACTATAAACCAGCACAAAAATGACAATTACCAACATAACATAAGCCACCATGTTCTGAACAGACACACTAAAAACACTTACAAAAAGTAACATTTTATCCCCCCTCAAATCGTCTACTGGCCCTAGCCTTATTGTTACATATGTCAACAGATGTGGTAAAGGATAAATGCCCCTTCAAGCAGGAAATAAGGCTCATGAAAGTGATGGCTCACTCCTTCAGAATCCAAGCATGAACTCCTTGAACTACTTGAGAACTGAAGCAATATTCCACTACACTGCCTATTCCACTGGTCTTCAAATACTGGCAGTTGTAGAAGCTCTGATAAAAAAGCATCCATGCCTAAGGGAGCCTGGAACCTCATTTTCAGGCACATATGGGTGGCAGCAGCATCTTAAATACAAGATGGCTAATTACCGTTCTAAAATGAGAAGGCATGAAGTACCTTGTCCTGAGCTTGATATCAACTCCTTGAAAGGGAAACCCCCTGGTGAGTGAAATCCTGCAAAAAACTGGAGAGAGAGATCAAAGAGAGCAGAGGTGAACTACCTTCCTCCACATCCAAGCGGAGAAACTAGCGACAGTCTGGACATGCAAAGACAGAAGCTTCTCAACAAGGTAAAGAAGAAGAACAACACTAAAGTGATTCAAGAAAAAATGACCAAAACGTTCTCCTATCGAAGGCTTGAGGTGAGTGGTAGTCCAGCTGCTGATGACTTCAAAGAGTGATGGCCTGCTTTGTTTTGTGAAACTGAGGTAGGTGAATCTATAAAGCCATAAAAACTTGCACACCTGCTCCATTGGGCAGTAACAATTTGTTTTTATAATATATATTATGTTGTACTGTTCCTGATTGAACACATGAACATAAATAAACTTGAAATGCACTTCTCTAAAAGATAAAATTGTACGCCCAATTGATTTTCCTATTTTTAAGTTGATCATTTTAAAAAGTGCTAGCTTGTTCATTCCACTAATATCTACAAAGTTTAAAACACTCATTTTGCAGCAGATCATTTGGCCCAGTTTCTGATGTTGTACTTGTGAATCTTTTGCCAATTCAGATCAAGGAGGAATTCAGGAGAATAACGACAATTTCTCTGGAGCAGCACTTCATGTACAAACTTGACCACTACACACCAAAACTTGTTGCCCTGATGAAAGCCAAGGGAGGAGTCGTGGGGACCAAGCTGAGGCCATTCCTGGACAAACTGAGTCAGGTGTGCTTGTTCAAAATTGTGCTTGTTTCATATTTTTTTGCAGGTATATGGACCTACTGTCTCTCTTACACTCACACACACATGCACACTGCCCCATGCGTATGCACACACAACACAAATCCAATTCATCCTTCCACACATGGCTCTTGCTCCTTGCAGTCAAATCACTGCTCCTTGTACATGTATGCTCTTGTATTTTCAATTGACAATTCATTGTGTATGATAATGGTTTAGCATTGACACGTATTAATCTGTTCACAGAACCAAAGCATTGAAATGAGATGTGAAGCTGTTATCCGCAGCCTCATACTGTACCTTGGCGAGAAAGAAGAGTAACTTTTTGAAGATTGCCTTGTAAAGCATGGTTATTATTTTTTAATACACGGTTACACATTTTACAAAATCTAATATCTGGAAGAACGGATATTTTTCAATAATTCAGATGAAGTACAATCACAAAAATTAAACTGGGTTTTCAAAGCCATAGGTTTTCTTCGCACTGTAAAGGTGCAAAGGCAACATTCATTCAGGGGCTACAATATGTGTATTACAGCAATCTTGCGCCCTGTTCTACAAATGGTTTACTAATCCTGGCTCACTGTAAAATAGATCTATGTTTAAAGATGGTCATGTTTAGCATGTGTTCATTCTGCCCTGATAATAAAGTCACTTCACTTCGAATGGTTAATGCAATTCTATGTTTATTTGTTTCTCAATAGAATTGTCTTCATTTTTCTTGTAAATTGTATGCAGGAGGACAGCCGCAGTGACGCCACTCAACACATCCTCAGGATCCTGGTCATCCACTGCTGATGGAGCGGATCCAGTAGATGTATCCATCCTTCTTGAAGGCAAGGAGATGTTGCCAGGATGCAGCAGTACTGCTAAAGCTTGCACACTGCTTATGGGGGTAATTTATGCCCTCAATCTTGCATACCCCCCAACACTGCACTACACTTTTGAGGTGTTTCAGAAACTTTTCCTAGAACTGGATGGAATTAAGTTGTCCTCAAAAATACAAGCTTTAAAGTCGAAGTTACTGCTTTAGATGCTATTGTCATGGCAAGTACTGTTCAATCTTGGCTGCTGGTACACCCCAACTCACTTCTCCGTCTTGGAAATGAATGTAACAACTTAAAAAGACACTGTCAGCTCTGTTGGACCCTCCGCTCGCATACAGCAGCTTGACACAAAGACTTGAAGTGGATCTCTTCAGTTTTCACTCTCCAAAAGACTATGTTGGATATGGTCAGATATGGCCAGGACTTGTTGACCATATTGCTGTTTGACAGTTTAATGCAAAAATAATGCTTATATGCAAAAATTATTGCAGTGATATAATAATGTATTGTGTGCCAGTGTGAATATTGATATCCCTTTCATTATAAACACTTGGCCCCAATAGTATGTTTGGCACCTGACGAAAATAGTAATGCGGGGCTTTAGTGATGTTGTCCTGCTCGCAACCTTATGGAGAAATGCCAAGAATTAGCACCTTACCTTGGAGTTCAACTTCATCCTGGGTAACTAATTGTGCTGAGTTGTTTATGTTTTGTGTCAACTAAGGCACCTGGTCTTTCTTTCATTGAAGCTTATAACTGGTAAGGGTAAAGTTAACCTTTTAGCTGTTGATCAAAATGTTTTAATGCATTAAGGTTTTAATGGCATATTTACAGTGCACTAGTCAGAGTGCCGGTTTGAAGGTTGTAATTGCTTGGTTGTTAATGTTGCTAATTCTAAAAATATCGCTATTTAGAATTTTGGTTATAGCAATACCACCTAGCTCTGTCAGGTTAAAACCTAATCTCCTCTTGTTTTTGTCATGTATATCACCCATATTTTATGCCTCCTGGGCCATTCATGCCACTGTTACATTCATGGTTTCTGAGATTTATTTGTTTAAAAAGGGCTTCAGTCCCCGACCCCCAACATTCAGCGACTAACTGCCTTGATATAAAGAGACAGTTGTCATTCCAAATCATCAGAGAGTTTTTCTGAATGCACTTTAAGTACTTGTTTAGAGACTTTACCAGGTGAATGTTAGTGATTCATAGCTGTGTGGTTTGTGATGAAAGTATATTAAATGCATATAGAAAATGATTATATTTATTTGGTAACATTTGTCAAAAGAAAATTAGCAACATTTACATAATTATAGTGAGTAATATAACTTCTAATAACTAAGTAACTGAAAATGTCAAACAAAAAAAATGTAATAAAATCATATTTACTTCATAACAGTAAATATTACAGATACATAAGATTTACTTAAAGGTCCCATATTATGAAAACACGTTTTCTCTGGTCTCTACATATATGAACTGGTCCTCCCTGAGCCTACCAACTCCCAGAATGAGGAAAGCAAACGAGTCCTGCATCGTTAAACCTGCTTCAGTAACAAGGGTCAGTACAAAGCTGGCTCTACCTCGACACAGACCCTCGTAAAAGGATCAGTCCCAACCATACAGGACCCAGCAACTGCACCCGAGCCACAGGTAAGTGTCGCCACGTTTTGATAGTATTTACAGTTGCCTACGAGCAGTAGGTGATTTGAGGGGGGATGCCGTACCCCTTGTTAGCAAAATTACCAAAAAGCATCCCCCTTGTTAACCTGCCATCACTCTCCATCCCCTAGTAGCAGAAAGTGTGTTACAAATCACAAGCGGCCACGATCAGCTCCGGTGCACAGTGGAGTCAAGCTGTGCACGGCTGCTTTGCGTTCCGGCTGCCTGGTCGATTTTTGACGGAAGCCGCAACAAGCTGCACAGAGCAGATTGCACCGGCAGGAAGTCAGAGACACAGGAACGACATAGAGCATCTGGTCAATTTTCAAAATAAAACATCCTGTGCAGACTTCCGATTGTATAAAAACGAAAAATGACCAGATCAACAAAATCTGAGCAAGTCAACAAAATTGGGCAGGCCAAAGGCTTCTGAAACGTTCCCGCTGGGTTCTCTTTATACATTCATGGTATGATGCCGTGCGGAGAGCAGAACAAAACCTGTAGCAGACGCGACATCATAGAGCAGCTTCCAGTGGCTTCCCAGCGCGTCTCTCGTGTAGAGGAGGAGCACAACAAGTTTGCTTGTTTTAAAACTAAAATGTTACTTTTTGTAAGTGTTTTTAGTGTGTCTGTTCAGAACATGGTGGCTTATGTTATGTTGGTAATTGTCATTTTTGTTCTGGTTTATAGTTTAACCATTAGTGAGGTAGCTGTTACATTTCCTGACACCAGCTGTTTTATCCCCCATTGAAGCGCACTCTGCTGGACAAACTATGTCATTACACCAATTTTATATGACCCCAAGCATGTTTTTCTCCATTCTAGTTTTTAAATATAAGGTTTCATATCGGTGCATATCGGACAATATATACGCCAAAACCGATATATCTGTGAGAGGCTCATATCGGCCGATAAATCGGTCAGGCTCTACTATTTTGTACAATGTTCATTGTGTGTCCTTCAAGGAATTTAGATGGTAAAAAATTCCAAGGGGTCATGTAACTTAAAATGACCCTGCTTATAGGGTATTGTGAGAAACATGAGAAAACCCTGCCCTGCATTAGCGCATGCTACCGCTAGTGTAAGCGGCATCCTCTCCCTGAGAGGGGCGTGTAGCAGGCAAGGCAGGCGTAGACAGACGGAGCTCATTAACATTTAAAGGTGCAGGCACAGAAACAGCCTGTTCTCAGTAGAGCTCACTTGAGCGACTTTTAGGGCGCTTTCACACCGCTAGTTCGATTATTTGGTCCGCACCAGGCAGTAAAATTGTTACATTGTAGCATACAGACTGCGGTGTGGTCCGCATTCTCACATGCAAACGGACCAAAATTGGTCTGAATGACGTTTCGTCATCTTCCGGTAGAAATAAGTGCCAATTTGGACTTTCACAATGGAGCGACAAGTTCGTACACTGTTACTTGCGCTGGTCCTTGCTTTTTATATTGTCAATATCAGCCATTTCTGGCAAAATATCCAATTTCAGAATGAGTCGCTTGATTGAGTGCACACCCGAGTGCGATTGATGCTTTCACACCGACGAAAACGAATCGAACTAAGAGCTTTTGGTTCGAATGGACTGTTTAGTGCGCACCAACTGCTGTTGGTGTGAATGCGCCCTTAGACAGCTGATATTCAGGACCACGGATGGGTTTGGGACAATACATTTTGAATACAGTGTTGTTGGACCTCTGACAGCTGTGTGAAATTTATTGAGTATAATATGGGACCTTTAATAGGTTGATTACAGTGACTTTCCTGTCTATGAAAACATTTAATTGAATTTACTTAATGAGTTTAGATAAATATAAATTATAACTTAAAGTTAAGTGGTAAGTACATTTTACTTGATACTGGCAGGTGAGTTGTACTTGATATTACAGCAGTAAAATTTACTAAGTGTTAGTGCAAATTGTTAGGAGGATTTTATCAAGTAAATCGTACAGGTTAGTTTTTTCAGTGTATCTGTAGAATATGTCACAGACATGAAGAGAATACAAACAACAGGTGAGGGCAGTGTCTTACTTTCACTTTTCTTTTACTTTCTCTCCCTCCCTCCCCTCCTTCTGATTTCTTGCTCATTCAAAGGGAATAAAGGAAAATTGCATCATCATATTTATTGATAATTATCAAAGGCAAACTCCATTTAAACAGATAGGGCAGGCAGGCGCAGCGCTGGAGTAGAAATGCAGCAGCAATGCAGCTGCCACGCAGTACACAGGCATCTAGTATGTCTAGCATGTTAGACTTTCCCATTGTAGCCTTTTTGGCTGAGTCTAATGGGTGTATCAAACAAGCCCTATTAAAATGGACCAAGAAAAGTCATCAGCTGTTATCAATCATAATCACTAAGAAGAAGTTAAGAGGCCATGCTACAAAGAAAATTTGATTAACACAACTTTCTAAAATCATCAAAATTGATTGTTGTTTTCAAGTCGTTCAAGTTGTTTTATGTATATTTTTTGACTTGCCAGATGTGGACACATTTTCAGAAGACCTATAATAAATTCATTATTGACACAAATGTCTTGAATGTTTGTTGTGACAAAGTAGTATGTGTTCCATTCATTCCAGCACAGAAATGAGAAGTGAGAGTTGTAGAAATCATTGGAACATATAACTGGCATGTTATACATGTTCTTTACAAGTGTATGTCAATTTTTGACCATGACATACCACCATGTATTTGTAACAATGCAAGGTTGCATAATGAAATTAAAGTCTACTTCATGCTACACAAACATATAACATAAATGCAGTTATTCATATAGGCCCACATAAAGTATAGTACATAAACATAATGCTTTTTTTAAATTTGCGTTAGGGTGAATGTTAACAGCAGGATGAATATAAGTTTGACATCAGTTAAACAGGGTCCATCAAGTTTTTTTTTTTGTTGTTTTTCCTATTTATTCCGAATATGCAAATAGTACAAGGCTTCCTGATTGCTTCTAAACAAATTCTTTGCACAACATAATATAGAAATGAAAATTTGAGGAAGCAAAATAATAATAAAACACAGAAAAAAAAAGAAATAAATGACATATTCGAAAAGGAGTGAGAAGAAGCATAGCTTGTTAGCTCTCACCCCTTTGTCTAGATAAAAATAATATTCATAGAATGGAACCACTGGCTTGGAAAGGAGCATAGGAAAGGCATTCTTGGACGCTATTTAAAGACATAAGAGCATGTTATAAAGTGTAACAACCTTCCAACCCTACTGTAGTGTGACAGAAGCAGATAATTGATGAGGTAATTGACTGATTAAGTTTCTCTTGTTTCAAAAACTGTTATTAATTGTTCATGGTTGCAACAATGTAAACTTCAGCACATCTTGTTACTTTCGGCGTACAAGCGAGCATCAGCCTCAGCTGTGAATCGCTGAGCATGGACAGGAACACAATCGCCTTAATGGCAATCAGGGCCGGTTTTTGCTATGGGCAATGTGGGCGACCGCCCAGGGCGCAATCTAGGTGAGGGCGCACTCAAAAAAAAAAAAAAAAGACAAAACAAAACTCGCCTGTTTTCTAGACTACCGCTCATTCCCATGTCAAGTTAGTGGAGTGGGCGCTGGGGCGCCCTCATTGTCACGTCAACTTGCTGCTGAGAGTCACACAGGTTGTGTGTGTCAGAAGAGGCAAGGGGGAGGGGGCGGGGGATAGACTGATGATCCCAGGCCACACAACACAAACGGCTTCCAAATAAATTGTATTTCATTCCTAAAATTAATATAGACCCATATACCTACATGTAATTAATTGGGTTATGTGAAAAATGTAAAAAAAAAATGTAAAAAAAAAAAAATCTGTGCATGCATCTACGTGAATTTGTTTACATCACGTGACTCCGGTTGTTTGACGGGCGAACGGACTGTGTTGGCAAAAGGTAATGATGTCCAGTCTTCATCTTCATCATGGATCAAAGTAAATGACCAGAGAAGCCATCAGGTGCCCAGTTCAGAAAAAGAAGACAAGAAGAAGAGGAGAAACGGGCAAAAGATAAAGGTATGCAGATTTTTATGAGTGACGTGAGTGACAGTAGCCTATAGGCTATTTATTAGCCTCTTGCTAATATGTTGCTACTTAGCCACAGAAGACGACTGTATTTGGTTTTGAGTTTTGCTGAACTAGCAACTATTAGAATTGAGGCATCATGTCATGCAACTAATTTCACCCATAGGCAACCTAGGCTAGTTTGTGTTTGCAACACAACAAGTGCAAATTCACACAGACGTCCTGACTGTGGAATTTTTAATGCTATACGCTATATGCTAACTTAAATAACTTCTAATATACATTGACATGGCATTTTGTAAGCTACATGTGATATAGCTTTTTGAATAATTTGTAGTGTGTTATGCTTAGTTAATAGGATGTTAACAAATGTTAATAAAATGTGCATTATGGTCATTTTAATTGGGTAACTGATGCATGTGTGATGTAAGTGTGATCTAACTTACATATTGTATCTTAATTGTAAATTCAGGGGCACTTCTGAAATATTTTGGAGCTGGAGCACCCACTGGCCAAAATGAGGAGTCAGATACTTCCACAGCAGCCACATCTACATCTTGTTACTTTCCACTGTACCTTTGTTATATCTTGGTATTAAACATTCCTTTGTGTGTGGTACAGTTGCATCTTACTCACTGGGTAATTTGACATGTTTTACTTTGTAATGCCGTGGAACTTTTAAGGTTCAAGTTTGTGTTCTTTGCATGGAAAGGGGCATAATCTATTACTAATTATATGGCAAGAGCCTGTTAATAGAATGGAAACAAGCAAGGCTTCCTTTTACAGTGCATTTTCATCTTACTAACTGAGCAATTTGTCACATTTTACTTAGTAATGTCATGGAACATGAATGGTACAAATTCATTTAACTGCATAGGCAATGGAATATTCTATTACAAAGGATTTAGTAAGAACAAAGTAATAGCATGGAAACAAGCAAGGCTTCATTTTACAGTACAGTTTTACTTTACTTACTGAGTAAATTATCATGTATAACATAGTAATATATCAGAACCTACATGGTACAAGTTTGTGTTTATTTACCAGTGACGTGAGTTATCTATTACAATTTATATATGTAAGAACATGGTAATTACATGGAAACAAACAAGGCTTTCTTTTCCAGTAAAGTTTTAGTTTACTTACCGAGAAAATGATCATGTATTGCATAGTAATATATCTGAACCTACATGGTACAAGTTTGTGCTTATTCAATGGCAAAGGGAAGGTATCTACAAACAATCTTAATTTACCATACATACAACAGGGAAATACTTACCTGCTTATTACCAGTGGTAATTTCCCAATAACACAATATAATTTACCAGATAAATACCTAGTATTTCAGGTATACTTTCTCTGTACTTACCTAGTTTTTACAGTGGGAATTACCCAAAACCAAAATATAATTTACCAGATAAATACCTAGTATTTCAGCCGTAGATTCGCTGTATTTACCCACTTATTACCAGTAGTTATTACCAATAACGCGTTATAATTTACTGGGTAAATACCCAGTATTTTGGCCATGGTTTCATTGTACTTACCTTCTTTTTACAGTGGTTAATACCTAGTAACACATTTTTGTTACCATATATTTACTGGGTAAATAGCTACTAATTAGGGGACTGTAGCTACCTGCTTATTACCAGCTTATAACTCAATAATACACTAAAATTTACCATATTGTTACCAGGTAAATACCCAGCATTTTGGCCATAGTTTCATTGTACTTAACTTCTTATTACCAGCAGTAATTACCCAATAACACACTATAATTTACCATATGGTTACCAGGTAAATGCCCAGTATTTTGGCCATAGTTTCATTGTATTTACTTTCTTATTACCATTGGTAATTACCTAGTAACACTTTTGTGTTACCATAAATTTACCAGGTAAATACCTGGTAATTAGGGGACTGTAAAAGAAAGGCTTACCATATATATACATATACATACATACATACATACTCATATTCGCATAGGCTTCTCTGCCTCTCATCACCATGCCATATCAATTAATAAATGATAATCACCAATAATCATTAATGATCATTATCCATTGTACCTGCTAAACAACATATTTTTGTACATTTTCTTGAACTGGTTGATATTTGAACTTTGCTTGAGTTCCTCACTTAGATTGTTCCATAGCTTGACACCGGAAATAGATATACAGAAACTTTTCAAGGTTGTTCGTATGTTTAAGATTTTGAAGTTATGTTCCCCTCTTAATGATAACCTACCTCCCGATTCCTAAATAAATTTTGGATATTTTCTGGTAATTGTCTGTTTTTTGCCTTATACATGATGATTGCTGTTTGATAAGATACAATGTCAGTGAATTTCAGTAGTTTTAATTGTATAAAAAGTGGATTTGTATGTTCCAAGTAGTTGACCTTGTGAATAGTCCTCATTGCACTTTTCTGCAGGATGGTAAATGACTGTAATGAAGTTTTCTAAGTATTTCCCCAAACCTCAGCATAATAATGTAAATATGGCAAGACCAGTGAACAATAAAGTGTGCGAAGAGAATTATGATCCAGTAATTGTTTTGCTTTGTGTATGACTGCAATTATTCTTGAAACTTTGGACTGTACATGTTTGATGTGTGGTTTCCAACTAAGCCTGTCATCTACTGTAACCCCAAGAAATTTGTTTTCATGCACCCTTTCAATTTCAACCCCATCTAATTCTATTCGCACCTTTGTGTTCACTGTGCATTTGCCAAACAACATAAACTTAGTCTTACTTACATTTAATGATAATTTATTCCAGTCAAACCATATTTTTAGTTTTTTTCATGTTCTTGTTTATAACTGTTTCCACTTGTTTAATGTTTTATCCTGAACCAAAAATATTTGTGTCATTCATTGATTCCATTATTGCCTGTGATGTTGATCTGTTAACCCTAAACCCATACTGACTCTCTAAGAAAATAGTTTGTGTTTTTCCAAAAATGCATCCATTCTATTGTTAAAAAGCTTTTCCAATATTTTTGAGAGTTGTGGCAGTATTGAGACAGGTCTGTAGTTTGTAAAGTTGTGTTTGCTTCCAGTTTTGTATAGCGGAATGACCTTAGCAATTTTCATCTGGTTTGGAAATGTACCAGTTTGAAAAGACAAATTGCCGATGTGTGCTAATGGCTTCGATACCCCTTCGATGACCTGCTTAATTAATGACATGTCAATGCCATTGTAGTCTGTAGATGTTTTCTTTTTTCACTTTTTTACTATGTTGATAATTTCATTTTCCTCAAATGCTTTCCGAAACATTGAGTTGGGATACCTTTCTATTAGTTTATCCACGTAGACTCCATCCGGCCCTGGATTTGGGATGTTTTTTGCTAGCTCAGGACCAACATCTACAAAGAACTGATTAAAACTGCTTGCCATCTCATCCATATTATAATTTTCAATATCATTTATAAGAAAATATTTAGGTAAATTGTTTTGTTTAGCACCATATCTAATAATATTGTTTAGTATATTCCATATCCCTTTCATATTGTTTCTATTATCCTCTAATTTCTTTTATAGTATTCTTTTTTGCTTAATCTTTTAATATTAGTTAACTTATTCTTATATCTTTTATATTTATCTTCTGCTTCTTCTGTTCTCTGCTTTATGAAGTTCCTGTAGAGTATTTTTTTCTTTTTACAGGCATTTCTTAAACCTTTAGTCAACCATGGACTGCTCTTATATGCTAGTGTTTTATTATATTCCTTAATAGGACAGTGCTTATCATATAATGAAGTAAATGTAGTCAATAATTTGTTGTATGCATTATTTACATCTGCTTCATTATATATTGCATCCCAGTCCTGTGCCATTAATTCATGTTTTAGAGTAGCTATTGCCTCCTCTGTCCTAATTTGTCTATGTTGTTTATGTTCCTCTATTTCAATTCTACAATTATTGTCATATACTGTGAATACTGGAAGGTGGTCGGTGATATCACTAATTAATAACCCACTTATTGTCTTGTTTTCTATTACATTGGTGAATATGTTATCTATCAGAGTTGCACTATGAGACGTTATTCTACTGGGTCTAGTGATTGTAGGAAAGAGACTCAAACTATGCATTGAATTTAAAAAATCTTCAATACTTTTCTGATTGTTGGGGTTTAGTATATCAATATTATAATCCCCACAAATGAAGATATTTTTGTTACCCATTTTTATTACCATGCTTTCCATCCATTCCCTGAAATTATCAATGTTAGAACCCGGAACTCTATATATACAACTGATAATAATATCTTTTTTCTTTTCAATACAAATCTGTATTGTGAGACATTCAAGAAGGCTGTCTACCACCTGCGTCATAGCCTCTACCATCTTGAAATTCAAGTTCAGATCAACATATATTGCAACACCTACACCCCCCCAACCCCCCACCACCACCCCTTGCTCTGTCTGTTGTCATATATAAATTCATAGCCCTCCATCTCAAAATTCATTCCGTTTTCAGTGGTAATCCAGGTTTCTGAAATAGCGATTATGTTAAATGGCTGTTGGAATGTGTGCAGATAATCCCTGATGCTGTTAAAGTTTGTATATAAACTTCAGCTATTGAAGTGAATTATAGATAGTTTATGCTTTGCTATAATATTACCATTATACTGATCATTGGTATAGTAATAGCATGTGTTGTTTATGGTGGAGAAGAAGTTATTGTCTGGATCGATATCCTGTTCTATGTCCAATGTACTGCTTTCACTGTATTCAAATGTTGTTAGTTCCAATTGTTCATGTTCCTGTGTCCACTGCATTACGTGTCCATTGTCACTTAATGTAGGTTGAGCTCTATCACTAAGCATTATGTTTGTGTTTGTGCTGTTACCTACATTCAGTTCCAAGTCCACTCCAGTCTATTTTTATAATGAGGATACTCATTCCAGCTTTTCCAGTTCCTCTGTGCTCCTCACCATCAGTACCTTGGCCTCTTCTGGTGATCCGTTAAGCTTGATGAATATTTTGCAGTTTCTCGTCCATGTGCTCTGGATTTTTTTCATTCTCCTCAGGTAACGTGCTTTCTTTGCGATGTCAGCGTTGGTCTTCGTCAGATGTTCATTAATGTAAACATCTGTGCCTTTGAGCATCTTGCTCTTTTTCAGGAGTGCAACTTTGTGCTTCCTGTTAACAAATCTCAGTATGACAACTGGCTTGTCATTGTTGTTTCTTCTGGGTAGCAGGTGGCAAGCTTCAACCTAGCTGAAGTCCAGAGCAATCCCTTTTGACTGCAGAAATGCAGCCACCTGTCGCTTGGTTGAGCTCGCATCCAGCTCACATCCGGGTTCCCCCTCGCTGCTTACAAGTTTGACTCCATGTAAGCACCAAGCATCAATGACTTCAACACAGAGTCCACCTCTCCTCGTCCTGCTGTAGTCCTGTGCTCTGTTGGCTCAGAACACAGTTTACCCATCTAGTGGTTGATCCAGAATGTTGTAGTGGAGACAGGTATGTAAAGATGTGGGCACAGCAGTCTCTGACTTCCCATTGCTTGGCCAGCCTGATTTCCATTTGTGAATTTAATTTCCCTGCAACAACACATTAGCCAGGAGCAGCCCTGAATCAAGCTGGATTAGCATGACTCTTATCCGGACTCTTTTCCTCTCCTTCCTGGGGCGGTCCAGCTGGTCAGGTAGGATGGTCAAAAGATGTGATCATCTCAAAGTCCGCTGCTTTTAATCAGAAAATCATGTTTTTTTCTCAGATGGTGATGAATGGATTTCTTTTATACGTATCACTTGTTTCAGCAATAAAGCCAAAAAAAAAAAAAAAATGTAGCGACATTCAAATAAGCTTCTGGAAGCTGCATCTGCACCCATCTCTGTTGCTATCACATCAAATGAAATACACAAGGACTGTATTACTCTCATGGCCAAGAAAGGGAGTGATCCTGCAGAATAAGTTTCTTACAGGCCAATTTCACTCCTGAACACAGATGCTAAGAGGGTTTGAAGCACAGACTGGAAGAGGTCCTCCCCCAGGTAATTGTTACTGATCAGACATGGTTCATTAAAGAGACTAAAGGATATGTCAATAAATCACCCATTGATAAGGAAGACTTTAAAATAATGACCAAATCCACACTGAAAGTGAAATTGAAGCTCAAATTAAAATATATTTTAAGAATCTTATTTTCAAACTACTCAAACTGGCTAGAGGCAAAGATGAAGAGTGTTTCAAAACATTAATTTTATCTTTTTTTTTAAATGACTGGTGTGTTCATGTAACACACTTGATTTTAGTCAAAGGGGTGCAGTTTTCAAATAGTTTTCTTACAGACTTAATATTCATTATTCAGACAGATGAGTACTTTACTGGACCTACTTAGTCCAGAGGAGACAAAAAAAGAAGATGCTGACAGTTGTTTTTCAATTACATTCAATTCAATTCCATTTTCTGTGCAGAAACAGTGAAGTGCATTGTATCTGGCCCTTAAAAAGTCCTTCTATCAGTCTGTCACACACACACACACACACACACACACACACACACACACACACACACACACACACACAAGGCTTATATTCATCTCTGGGAGGTCATTTCAGCTGCTGCTCTCCTTATAAATTCTCTCATTGATGACTTTAATTTGACAGTACAGACTGCTGAATGAGGTTGATACGCGGCACAAAAAAGATGAACCGTTGCTTATTAGAATTATTTCCCTGATAAATTTAAGCAGCTCTTTCCACACTAAACTTCCATTGTTCCTTCTTCTTCTTCTACTGCAAAAAGTGAAGCACTCAGTGGTCATTCTACCCTGGCTCTTCTCCCAGAAAACTGACTTGACAGATTGGATTCAGAAACCATAAATCAAATGAGGCTTTTCTGTAGCTCTGCTGCAATGAGAGATCCTCAGCTAAAAGCTATCAGCTATTTTTGATGCTTTAGAACTGAAATTGAGAAGTGCATTGTTCAATCAGGAGAGACTGGTGAATGAAGTAAAGAAAATATTTATTCCAGCAGATGATATGTGATATACGACAGCAGATGACATGTGATAATGAGTCTTGTCAGAAAGTCTTTGGCGCTTAGACTCCACAGGGAGATTTCGTGATCGAAGAGCGTCTGCCCTGAGCAGCAGCAAGAAGAATCCCCCCATGGAGTCCAGACACTGGTGGTGGTGGTGGCTGATGATGACTCTTTTTGAGACAGATAGGCTGCTGAGATGATGAAGCTGGTGAATCTGCAAAGATTGAGGTGATGGGGAGGTGGAGGTCTTGTGCAAAACAGCAGCATGAATGAACTAAAGGAAGGGAGCCAATCGTATTTAAAAAGACAGCAGCAAGATGATAGGCTAACAGTGAAGGTGTGTCGCTGTACTGTTGGATAGATGCCTGGATGATGTGAGCAGCTGATATCAGTTGATAGCCCCAGATAATGACACGCAATTATGAGTGAGCATGTGTGCACATTTAAAAAAAACAACCAAAGTTGACCAAAGTGCTTCACAGGCTCAAGAATGAACAATACACAAATAAAAGATCAAACAAACAGGGCGCACAAAACAACAGAATGTGGAGGCAAGATGTCCAGGTCTAACTTGAATTGAAAGCCAGTGGAAAGGTAGGTGTTTAGCAATGACTTGAAAGTTTCGGCAGTCCGAGCAGTTTTTTTCTTGCAGAGGCAAACTGTTCCATAATTTAGGAGCAGCCACTGAAAACACTCGGTTACCTCTACTTTTGAGTTTGGCTCTCGGAGAGTAAATATGTCGAAGCTCATTTAATAAGAAGGTGTCAAGCCATTTAAAACTTTAAAAACAAACAATAAAATCTTAAAATCAATCCTGAAGCAGACAGGAAGCCAGTGGAAAGAGGATAAAACTGGAGTGATATACTCATGTCTTCTTGTCTTGGTTAAAAGCCAAGCAGCAGCATTTTGCACTAGCTGTAATCTATGAAGACATGACTGATTCAGACCCACATACAGAGTTGCAGTAATCAAGCCAAGTTGTTACAAACACATGTATGACTGTTTCAAAATCTTTGTGGGGCAGATACGGCTTAACTTTGGCTAATAGTCTGAGCTGGAAAAAGTTGGTTTTGACAACAGAACTAATTTCTTTGTCAAGCTTAAAAGCACTATCAATAATCATGCCCACATTTTTAGGAAATGTTCGAACGTACAACCATAGAGGGCCAAAAGTGCCAGTACAGCCATCCAGCCAGTCAGAATGACCAAAGACAACAATTTCAGTTTTATTTTCATTTAGACAGAGAAAGTTTAGATCCAGTCAGGTTTTAGATCACTCAAACAGTTCAATAAGGGCTGCAGTGAGTCTGAATCATTCGGTTTTAACGGTAAGTAGATTTGCACATTGTCCGCAAAGCAATGAAAGGAGATATTATGTTTCTTAAAAATGGAACCTAAGGGCAGCATATATAACGAAAACAGACCCAAAATAGACCCTTGGGCACCCCACAGGAGAAAGGGGCCATAGAAGAAGAAAATTCACTGAGTTGTACAGAGAAACTCCTTTCTGTCAAATAAGATTTGAACCACTTAAGGGCAGTACCCTTAATGCCCACACACTTTGGGATAAAAGAATCAAGAGCATGTAGAAAGTTGGGATAAAAGAATTGAGGGACTGACTATCACAGGCAGCAGTCAAATCTAAAAGCACTAAAACCGCCGAGTTTCCTGAGTCAACAGTTAAAAGAAGATCATTAAGCACTCTTAGAAGGGCAGTTTCAGTACTGTGGCGAGGCTTAAAACCAGACTGAAACTTTTCATAAATACAAAAATCATGCAAGAAAGCATTCTCTCCAAAACTTGAGCTAAAAGGGAAGTTTTGAAATTGGTCCAACATTGGAAAGACCTGAAGGGTTCAGGTTTTTCTTTTTTAAAAGAGGTTGCACGACTGCATGTTTAAAAGCAGAGGGAACAGACCCTGGGCTAAGGGATGAATTAACCATAGTTAAAATGCTTGACCCAACAGTGTTATAAACGTCTTTAAATAAACAAAAAGGAATACAATCCTGGGGGCAGTTTGCAGGATGTAGCTGTTTGACTATGTCAGATAGATAGGGGAATGAAACCGGCTCAAACTGCTGGAAGACAGCTGGGCACAGAGGAGGGACAGAGGGGTCAGATAAAGAAAAATGGATGGAAAACTAAAAACAGATTCTCAGTAAAATATCTCAAGAAGTTCTCACACAGAGTAGATGAAGGCACAACATGATCTGTGTCACAAGGATTAATGAGAGTGTTAAAAAGAACCTGAGGCGTCTGGCTGTTGCTAGCAACAAGGTGGGATAAAAACTCAGTTTTTGCAGGTTTTACTGCTTTCTGGTATTTAAATAGTGTCCCGTAAAATTACGAAGGAGACTTGGAGTTTGTCCTTTTTCCACTTTCTCTCAGCTTGTCTGCAGGTGCGTCTGAGAGAGCGAGTATAGTCATTCAGCCAGAGCTCAGAAAGTGCTTTAGTGTGTATAATGGCTAAGCCTAAAACTTAAAGCCACTGAGGGGCTGGGGCTAATAACAAACACTAATATGGCTAATGACTTAGCTGACGCGCTCGTTGCAACGTTACACCTCTCCGTAGTGTTTAGAAATAACACAGTCCAACTTCGTCCTCTGGAGTTTAATGTTGGTTTATTGCTCACCGCATGCAATAATCCATTTGTGTCCATATGTTTCCATAAACATTTACATCAGCAAGAGCTTGCGTATCATTGCGTTCCACAGCGGTCAAAAACTATAAGTGCTCCTCCGACTAGCAACGCACACCTGTTACCTGTCAAAAGGTTCCTACCTAAATAGGATACATGTGACCCAAAACACAACAGTCAATCAATCAATCAATCAATTTATTATTTAAAGTGCAAAATCACCATGGCACATGGTCTCAATACACTTTACAATAAAATCAAGTACAATAATAACAGACAATAAAACAATATTAAAACACCACAGGAAAATGATAAAACAGTTAAGAATTAGTTTAAAACAAAATATTGAGTAAAGAGGTGTGTTTTAAGACGGGACTTAAAAATTGCAGTGGATGTAGCTTCTTTGATACCTAGTGGGAGGCCATTCCATAGAAAAGGAGCACGGTAGGCGAAGGCCCTGCCACCAGCTGACTTTTTATTGATTGGTGGGATGACAAGGAGGTTTGAACTAAGAGAACGAAGAGGACGTGGCGGAATGTAGGGAGAAAGTAGTTCAGTTAAATAAGATGGTGCAAGTCCATTTAAAGCCTTATAAGTTAAGAGAAGAACTTTAAAATCGGCTCTAGCCTGAATGGGCAGCCAATGTAATGATGCCAGGACAGGAGTTATGTGACAGAACCTACTTGTTTTTGTTAAAAGTCTGGCGGCTGAATTTTGCACAAGCTGAAGGCTCCTAGTAGTACAGATGGGGAGGCCAGAAAAAAGGACATTACAGTAATCTAAACGGGAAGATACAAGGGCATGGAGAACCACCTCGGCGCTACACCGGGACAGAGCAGGGCGGATTTTGGCAATGTTACGCAGGTGAAAGAAAGCCGTCCTGGTGATTTCCTTGATGTGAGTCTGGAAAGTCAGGGTCGGATCAAAAATAACACCTAGGTTTCTAATGTGCGTGCTTTCAGAGATTGAACAACCATCAATATTAAGACAAAGACTGTCAGAGAAGTACTTGTAGTTATTAGGCTTAATCACCAGCAAATCAGTCTTAGCAGTATTAAGCATGAGAAAGTTTTGACTCATCCAGATCTTGATTCGGCTTACACATGTTTCCAGATTTTGTATTTGAGAGGGGTCATTAGGCTGTAGTGGGATGTATAGCTGTGTGTCATCAGCATAGAAATGGAACTGTATACCATATTCGGCAATTATCCTACCCAGAGGGAGCATGTAAATACAAAACAGCAGAGGCCCCAGGACAGACCCCAGGACAGACCCCTGGGGCACACCAGCGGTAACTGTAGAACATTCTGACAAAGAGTTATTGAAACTAACACATTGGGTTCTACTAGATAAGTAGGACTGGAACCATGAGAGCGCCAGCCCGTGAATACCAACGTAATGCTCCAGTCGGTGTAGAAGCACACAATGATCTACGGTATCGAAGGCCGAACTTAAGTCAAGAATTAAAAGTACGGAGGCTGATCCAGAGTCAGCAGTGACAAGTAGGTCATTAACTACTCTAGTTAGGGCAGTCACAGTAGAGTGGCAGGAGCGGAAACCAGACTGAAAATTGTCAAAGAGATTATTGGTAGAAAGGTGGACAGTCAGTTGATCAGCAACAATTCTCTCAAGTATATTAGATAAGAAAGGGAGAGTGGAGACAGGTCGATAATTGGCAAGAACCAGTGGATCAATATTGGGTTTCTTGAGGAGTGGTTTAATGATAGCAGATTTATAGGTTAAGGGGACACACCCCTCAGAGAGGGAAGTGTTCAAGATGGCACGTATAGGGGCATTCAGAATAGGAAGGAGTTCCTTAAGGAGGTCAGAAGGGATGGGATCTAGTGAACACGTTGTTGGCTTTGAGGCGGCAACCATTGAGGCCAAGGCCTCAGCAGAAATGGGTTTGAACTGAGAGAGTGAGCTCGTGGACCAGGACACAGAGCACTGGCTGGACACGGTGCTAGAGAGCTGCTGGCTAATGATATTGTTCCTTATTTGGGAGATTTTGTCAGTGAAAAAATCTAGAAAATCATTAGCTGTGAAAGAAGAGCTCAGAACCGGTGAAGAGTGTGTAAGCCTGGCCACAGTATTAAACAGGACCCGATGATTGTTCTTATTGGTTTCGATCAAATTGGAGAAATAAGAAGATCTGGCAGCAGAAAGTGCATGTTTATAATGTTTAAAGCTAAGAGTCCAGGCGAGGCGAGAGGACTCTGATTTACAGGTGCGCCATCTGTCTTCAAGTTTACGACAAGCCCGTTTTAAAGAGCGACTGAGGTCGGAGAACCAAGGTGCAGATTTAGTTCGAGTGCCTCTACTAGTTCTGAGAGGAGCAAAGGACTCAAGCGATTCTGACAGTGCACTGTTTAGGCCATCTATAAGGTTGTTGACAGACATGGACGTGTTGGAAAGAGACTCAAGTTTATCGGGCAAATGATCAGCTAGAAGGGACTTAATATGGTTGTTAATGAAACGAAAAGAATGAGGGTTAGATTCACAGCGAATAGTCTGTATGCGTGAGAAGGTTAAAAAAGACACAAGAGTGATCCGAGACCCGGACCTGAAAAATAGAAGGGAGGCCAGCGGTAATATCCTTTGTACAGACTAGATCCAAAGTATTACCGAGATTATGAGTGGGGCCAGTGACATGTTGGATGAAGTTGAGACTAGAAAGAAGATCCAGAAATTCCGTTGCTTTGGAATCCAAAACATCATTAATGTGAAAATTCAGGTCACCGAGCAGAACTATTTTGTCATATTTAATCAGAGCGGTAGATAAAAATTCAGAGAACTCTGTTAAAAAAATGGGATTAAACCTGGGTGGTCTATAAATGAGTAATGCCAGGATATGTTGGCGGTTTCCAATAAGCATGGCCAGGTACTCAAAAGATGTAAAGTCACCAAGTGAACATACTGTACAGGGAAATTGATTAGAGAAGATAACCGCAAGTCCCCCACCCGTTTTGTCTTTCCTAGCGGAGAATAAGAAGCTATAGTCAGGGGGAGACGCCTCAATAAGAACAGCACTGGCAGTGGAGGAAAGCCAACACTCAGTGAGGAAAAATAAATGCAAACCATAGTGAGTAATAAAATCATTAATATAAAATGTCTTGCTGGAGAGTGACCTAATGTTAAGTAAAGCACAACTGAGGTTGACAGGGGGAAGAGCTGGAGGGACAGGAACTGTTTTTATACTAATCAGGTTAGATGTGACCCTCCCACGAGTGCTGAAACGATTAACTTTACTGGGATCAGGGTTGTTGCCATGAGGACAGTGAGAGCGTTTTGACAGGATGCAACGCCTGTCAGTAACTCTAATAGGGATATGAGAGCAGATAGGAGTTGGAATTGACATTGGAAAAGAGGTATGAGGATCTGCTACAGGTTTTGCTGCTGCAAACAGTGACACCTAGTGGACATTTGTGTCCAACACACACCATACATGAAAATGGCTCTTACATACCGGCCCCTAATTGTTACAGTCATAACAATTCCAACATTCATAAAGTAAAGAGCCATAATCAAAAAGACACTTTTTGACCAAATGTCCCAAATACACACATTTTGAATGAGCTGTTAACCTGTGCTCTCATGCAGCAATTTTTGTCACAGGTCTTACAATGACCACAGACTTCATCTGCAGACGCACTGAGCAAACAAGTCCATTTTTGTCTTGGAAAGCCTCCAAAACTCTTCCAAGCGGCCAGAAGCCCCATGGGGCAGAGGGATCCATTATGACAACGACATCTCCAGGACAGATTTCTCCTTTTTTTGATACCATTTTTGCCTTTCCTGCAGCAAAGGTAGATATTCTCGTACCCATCGTTTCCAGAACAGGTCAGAGATGTACCGAACTTGCTTTTTACATACAGGTCATGCAGTTCAAACAATCCAGGTGGCAATGATGGTTTTCCTTTCATGAGAAGAATATGGTTGGGAGTGAGTGGCTCAAGATCTTTTGGATCATCCGACAACTTGGTGATAGGCTGATCATTTAAAATGGCCTCTGCTTCACACATGACTGTATGAAGTCCATCATCCTCCAATATCTGCTGTTGAAGAACAGAACTGAGAATCCTTCTTATCATGTGGATTACACGCTCCCAGACATGATGTGAGCTTGCAGGAGGGTTGAAACACCACTTGACTCCACATTGCTGCAACACTCTTTGAATCTGTGCATGATTCAGAGTTGCCCGAGTCTCCCTTAGTTCTTTCTCTGCTCCTTTAAACTTAGTTGTATTGTCAGATTGGATATGAGCAACTTGACATCTCCTAGCAATGAAATGGCGCAAAGCATTGATGCATGCATCTGTATCCAGAGAATTTGCCACTTCCAGATGTACTGCTCTGCTTGCCAGACAGGTGAATATCACTCCATAGCGCTTGACTGTGCCTCGTCCTTTTTTCACCTCAATTGGTCCAAAATAGTCGATTCCAGCATTAGTAAATGGCAGAAGATCAGGAAGAATCCTCTCCTTTGGTAAATCTGCCATCTTTTGCTCCACCATTCTGCCGTTGTATCTTCTACAGAAGGAACATTCTGTCATGATTTTCCTCACAGCTGAGTTGGCACTTGTAACCCAGTACTTCCTTCTCAGCATGGACAGTGTATGGTTAAGACCACTACGGGCAAGCTGTTGATGAATGTGCCTGATGATGAGAGTGGCTACGTGTTGATCCTTTGAGAGGATGAGTGGATGTTTTATTTCCTCTGACAAGCAGCCTTTTGTCAACCGTCCTCCAACTCTCAGGACATGGGTCTAACCTGTAGATAGCACTCTGCCTGCTCACTGTGGGTGTCCCAAATGACAACATAGAAATCTCCTCTGCAAATCTTTGTTGTTGACAATACTGAATGATAGCAAGCTCGGCCTCCAAAAGATCCTCTATTGACAAAGGCTGCCCTCCTGGCCCTTGTTTCTCTCAGTGACTTTGAGCTTCTGGCACAGGCCTCCTGTGACTCATCTCCAAAAGAGTCTTTCTGATCTTGAGAAACCAGGCCACTGCTACTTTCAGCTTCCTCCAATCTGAAAAGTAGGCTATTAGCTGATTGATGGCATCAGGTGAGTCATCCACATTAACAACATTCACTGTGGCTTTCTTCTTGATCTCCAGGTCATCTGCTCCATTTGCAGTCTCCACAACATTTGCCGGCCAGTCCTCTTCTGGTCCATGCACTCTGGACCACCAGTCCACCTATGGCCCTGCATGAAATCTCCAACCTTCACTCCTCTGGATGCATCATCCGCCGGGTTTTCCTTGGTGCTGACATGTCGCCATTGTGATGTTTTGGTGGCTTCCCTGATTGCCGTGACCCTATTCGCCACAAAGGTATGGAAACGTTTGTCCTCATTCTTGATGTACTTAAGCACTGAAGTGCTATCAGTCCAAATGACAGACTCTTGCAGCTGGAGCCTTCACTCTTCAGCATCAGGTCAACACGAACAGCAAGGACAGCAGCAGTCAACTCTAGACGAGGAATGGTGATCGTCTTCAAAGGCGTAACTCTGGCCTTACCCATCAGGAATGCAACATGGACGCCCCCTCTGTCATTCTATTTTATATTTTAGTAACTACTTGCACTGCCACTTGATTGTTTCTGAGGCAATAAAATTGTTGTCACTGTTCAACTGCACATCTACTCTCTCCTCGTGAGTTAATCACAGGCTATCCAAACCTAGACGAATGTTAGTGCCTTTTATCATCTTATCGAGGGGTAGAGGGCTAAAGGGGCTACACATGTACTGCAGCTTCTCCATGACATTACAACGCAGGAACAGACAGTAGGCTTGTAACACATTCACATCCTCTGATTTTATTGAGTACCAAGCCAAAGCCTTTTCCATGTATGCAGCAGCAATTTTATATATCATTTTCAAAATTTTGCAGTGTTTTTGCATGAGCATAACCCTGATCCGGTTCCATATGTTGGCAACTACGTACCAGCTCCCTTGGCTGCCCTCTGGTAAACTGCTCCCAGTAATACAAACAATCACCACTATTGACCTTTTCCTCCACACCTTGTTCAAATGCTCTTTTAAATGGGATATATTGAAGAGGATCCCCATCAAATAGAGGAATATCTCTTGCTTGTAAGGCTACTAAACATTGTTGTTGAACAAGGGCATTTGTGATTTCATTTTGCCTTTGCATAATGGTGCAAATATCTCTAAGATGCCTGTCATCCACTGGCTAAGCATTGAACAGAGAGGGCTGACTTTCATCCTCTAGCTGAATGTTGCACCGGAGAGGTTGCCTTTCCTCCGCTGACTGTGCATGTAGCAAAGATGGTTGCAAAGGTTGTAACTGTGCATCCATGTAACTGTACAGTTGTGAGTTGCGAGGATAACCCTGATTTTGTGGTTCAGTCCGCTCCTTTGGTTGAACCGTTTTTTGCCAACTAGCCTCCTGTGGCTGCTTAACATTTAGTGCTGGTTTAGTAGCTGGCAATGACCGATCCTTATTTGGTTGCGGTTTGTTCTGATGTACAGGATTGTACTCCCTTGCCATGGGATTTTGCTCATTTGCAGTTGCTTCTTTTATGTAGGCATTCATTGCATTTGATGATGCTTTTGAAACACTTTGCCTGTCCAAGGCCTGTAAAACTGCTAATTTAGCAGTGGATGCTTCAAGCAAAGCTTCCAGCTCCAGCTGTTCTTTTTGCCTTTTCAGCTTTTGCTATTGCTCTTTCAAAGACTGTATTTTCTTTAAAGCTTCAAAACGAACAAGCAGCGCAGCTCTGTCTGCCTCTTCCTTGATTCTAGCAGAGGAAGTAGTGCTTATTTTTCCACTGCACATATTACTTTTGCTCGTTTTGTTGTGTGTTTGCTTGCAACATTTGAAATACTGTCTTCTGGATTTACACCACCACCACCACATCATCATCATCATCATCATCATCATCATCATCATCATCATCATTGTCAACCTTAAATGCATGTTGTTCAGAACCTGTTACCCACATTTTCACATCAGAAATAAGTTCATTATTACTGATCATTTTGCTTTGAGCCATGTGTAATGCTTTTCCTTTTCATCATCAGGTAGCAACCCCATTAAAGAACCATGAACACCTTTTGCTTCACACAAATTGACAAGCTCATTAAGAGTACATTTTACCTCTGATTTATCACCTCTTTGTTTAAGCTCTTGTATCTAATTTCTTAAATTACGAGCCTCGCTTAGCTTTCCTGTCACTCTGTAACCTTTCCAGCCTTTCAATTTGTGCTTTAGCAGTTAATTTCGCAACACATTTTTCCTTTTTGTCTCTTTGTGTATTACAGTCATTCGCGCTAATGTTTGTTTCAGCTGATTGAGCAATAGCCTCAGGCTATTCCCTTCGTTACAACGCCAAGAACAGCCACCATCAGCCCGAACACTGTAGTGGCCAACGCCATTTATCCATGCTGAGGAAGCGAGCTGGATTAACAAGAAAAATGGACACACACTAACTGCCACAAGTGTGGTCACAAGTGAGGCTTATTTAGTTTCTGGGCAGATACTAGAGATTAAGGTGTGTTGTGTGTTTCTAAGGTACCTTGTTTGTTAGTTTTTTGAACTGCCAAGTCCTTTTTGCTGCTAGTTTTACACTGTAAAACACTGCTTGCTTGCTTATCTTTGTGGTCATCAAGAGCTGATTTGAGCCTCTTCACTCAGTGAAGCTAAGTGTTAGCTTTGCCGCCTTGTGAGCACACAATAAGCCGCGTTTCTATCAAAGACCAGCGGAAGGTGATTCGAGTCTGAGTTCGTTCACCGGCCGCTGAGTGATAGAAAGCCGAGTATTGTGTCTCTCCACAGCTGTTTCCCCCTCCTAGAGTGTTAGCTTTTTATCTTCCTCTTCCTCTAATTACCCACACATACACACACATGCACACGTTCGGTAAATGCAAACACATAGGGCCGGATCTACTAAGATCCCAAATTGCTTGTACTAATCTGCATGCGCAATCTAGAAATTTGCGTGTGGGGTTAGGGCGATTTACTAAGAGTGACTGCGTAAATGCAGCAGGTGCAAACGTGTTGGAGACACGCCTATTTAAATGAGGGTTTAGCGTGTTTCATGGTTTTCAGCATGGTGAGTTTAAGAGAACGAAAGCGCAAAGTGAAATTCGACCCTTTGGAATTAGAAGTGTTGGTAGAGGAAGCGAATAAACATTTCAATGAGCTGCAGCAAAGGAATCTGACAGTCGCGCAAAGGAACGCCGTGTGGGAGAAAATTGGTGAAAAAATTAATGCTGTTGGAAAAAACAGGCGAACAGTGGATGAAGTGAAAAGGAGATACCAAGACATCAGAAGAACAAAAGAAAAATTGGCGTATAATAAAAGGTCTGCAAATAAAACAGGCGGGGGCACCGTGGATGAGATGCCTCTGACCAGCATTGAGGAGCAGGTGCAATCCGCTCTGAGTTCCTCCAACAGCTCCAAAATGGCAAGGCTGGATAGGCGATATGTTCTAATGATAGTTTCCTCATTCATCCCAAAAATGTTCACACGAGGGTGAAAAATGCGTTCTCGGCGTCTCCTTCCATTGTTTCGGCGTCTCCTTCTTGCAACAATGACCACAGCCATGTGTGCGCAATTACGCATACAAACCGTTTGCACCTCCCTTTGAGACGTGTTAAATATAGAAGCAGTTTCTATTAGCAAAATTGCTTTCAGGTTTGATAAATCACTTTGCGTGTGCTAAATTAATATATTTACATCTTCTCAACCCAGAACATGCACAACTGCGTGTAAACGCCCCATATTGCATATTCATTGCTGCAAACGTACTAACTGGATGCAGACGCGCTATTTTGCACCTTTGACAGACGCAACCCTTTTTGCGCACTGTTAGTAAATCAGTTTGTACAATTTTTTGCGTGTGCAAGGAGTTTGCACACGTTTTAATACACGCAAACCTTTAGTAGATCCGGCCCATAGTCTCATGAGCGGCTTGTTGGAAAATTAATCGTAAACGACCCGTTATTACATCAGACACGTGTTTTGTGGCAGCACCTACACCAAATTCGGAACATCAGAGTCTAGCTCTGTCCAAACCACACTGTGATTGAAGGCCACATGTAAGGTCCATAGACACCTCCATTGACCAGCCTGATTCCAGGGTGGTGCTCCGTTTTATTGATTTAATTAATACTTTTTTTTATTAAATTTTAATAATCACTATTAGTAATTATTAATTGCTAATAACCACACCTGCCCTACCTCTGTACCCCAACACCATGAATGATGCATGAGTATGCATGCATGTAGTTGCGCAGACTGTGGGTATGAGAATTCACAAAAAGTAAAGCTTAGCCGCAATGGCTAGGGAACAGGAATTACATTCATTGAAAAAATTAAGCTTAGGCAATAAAGACATACTTCTGACATTTTCTACATGCATTTATAAGTTTGCTGAATAGCTTACCCAGCAATGACTAGAGACAATAATGCTGTGCTTACAGTGAATACCTAGATTTAAAGACTGACGACTAAATTGGAAATACCATGAGTGATGTATGCGGTTGCATATGCTATGGATGACAGAATTCACAACAAGACAATGCCAGAATTTAGAAGTTAAAGCTTAGAATTACATACACTGACAAGATTAAGTTTAGGCAATAACGCACTTACATTCTTCTGACATTTTAAACATTCATTCATAGGTCGGCTAGATAGCTTACCCAGCAACGGCTAAAAAA